>NC_133649.1:223573274-223781179 GCF_009905375.1 Apium graveolens | reverse complement strand
CTTTGCTTGAGCAGATCAAAATATTTCTTTTTGTAATCTACTTGGTCAAATTTCTTCTTTCAGTAGTTGGCTTTCTGCACTCACTTGCAAAGTGTCCACTTATACCACAATTGAAACACTTGAACTTGGATTTATCCACCATGTTCTTATGAGGTTTAGTGGCTCTAGTGTTTTTCTTAAATTTCATCTTTACAAATCTTCTGGACAGAAATGCAAGATGCTCATCAATACCATCAGAGTCATCTTGGCTGGAGTTGTCTTCATTCTCAGCAACTTGCTCCTTCCCCTTGCTTGATTCTGATTTGCTTGTGCCATCTTTGGAGTTTAATGTTGATCTCACAGTTTCTTGTCTGCATTCTTTCTCATTTTCAGCTACCAAGGCAACTGAACCTCCTTTCTTTCTTCCCTTCTCCAATACCTCATCCTGTTCCAGCTCTAGTTCATAAGTCTTCAAGATTCCATATAATCTTTCAAGAGTGAAGTCCTTATAATCTTGAGAGTTTCTCAAGGAGACAGTCATGGGTTTCCATTCCTTTGGCAAGGATCTTAAAAATTTAAGATTTGAATCCTTCACCTGATACACTCTACCATACAGCTTCAGTCCATTCAACAGCTTTTGGAATCTATTGAATGTGTCATTTAAAGATTCATTTTCTTCAAAATGAAAATACTCATACTGTTGAATGAGAAGCTGCATTTTGTTTTCTTTTACTTGTTCAGTACCTTCACACAATAGCTGAACTGTGTCCCAAACCTCTTTGGCAGTTGTGCAATTTATCACATTATCAAACATATCCTTGTCAAGACCAGTAAACAAAATGTTCATAGCCTTCTTATCCTTGTGGACTTCTTCTGTGTCTTCCATTGTCCATTCTGCTCTAGGTTTTGGAATGGATTGACCAACAACAATTGTGGTTGTAGCAACTGTGGCTACTTTGTGGGGAATGTGAGGACCATTCTCAATGCAGTTTACATAACCTTCATCTTGGGAGAGTAGATGAAGGTGCATTTTCACCTTCCAATGGTGATAACTGTCTTTGTCAAGAACTGGGATTTTTACTCCAATATCCTTCTTACTCATCTTTGTTAGTTTCCAAGAACTTTAAACTCTTTGTGTGTCAAGAGCCTGCTCTGATACCAATTGTTATTCCTAGTGAACTAACAATGAGATTTACAGAAGGGGGGTTGAATGTAAATCTCAAAACTTTTTCAAGTTTTGAGCAGTTTCAAAGGCTGTGTGTTTAAGATAAACAAGTGTGTGAATTGCTTTAAGCTAATACAGACAGATATATATTCAAGCACAAAAGTACAGAACACAACAGACCTTAAAAACTTTTCTGGTGGATTTGTTGTTCCACCAGAGATGGTATTTCAGAAAATCTGTGATTCAAGAAATTGATCACAGCTGCATCCTAGTACAAACTAGATAATTTTTCTCAAGATTTTTCTAAACAGCTCTGGAAAAATTCTATTCTAATTACTAGCTGCTACTTGGTTTATATAAAACCAAGTTTACAAGTGAAGACAAAGATAAAAAGTACAATAATAAAATAAGTTCTCCACTTGTTTCTTCTCCATTTTTTTCCAGTGCATTGTTGACTATTGCCTCTTTATACTATAGTAGAACGGCTGCTTTTTCTGATGTTCCTGAAATAGGCTACCACATCTCAGTTGTCTCTGTCAACCCTTGTGCCTCTGTTTGTAGGTACAACTACCACTTGTCTACTGCTATTTAACAGAACATCCGTTGAAGCCTTCATCCGTTGATGGCTTTATCCGTTGATGTGTTAGCAGCTGAAGCTCTGTCCGTTGATGCACTCATCCGTTGAAGGATGTTATCCGTTGAAGCTTTAGAGACATCCGTTGAAGCTTTGTTTCTCATCCGTTGAAGGTCTTTAAGTTATCCGTTGACACCATTTCATTTATACAAAATTACAAGGCATGAAATATTTACAATTGGCCTTCCTATCTGCATATCCTTTAGTAGTCAACATGACTTATAATTTTCCTCAACATTTAAGAATTATATCTCAAATTCAGAGACTGAAATGTGCTACAACACTAGACTTATTTCTAAGTAAAGCTACACCATCAACGGATAGCCAAAAGTGGTCTTATCCGTTGAGGCTACAAAC
Source organism: Apium graveolens (assembly GCF_009905375.1). Taxonomy (NCBI): domain Eukaryota; kingdom Viridiplantae; phylum Streptophyta; class Magnoliopsida; order Apiales; family Apiaceae; genus Apium; species Apium graveolens. The sequence continues at coordinate 223,779,044 of NC_133649.1, read as the reverse complement.
ACTAGATTTCTACTTAAGTGTTTTGTTAAACATATCATCAAACTAATGCACATATATTCCTAACAATTTATAATCAATTAAATCTTATTTAATCAATTATTAAATTTGCCAATTAATTATTTATTTCATAAATAAATAATTATCAGCCATTATTAATTAATTCCTCCACCATTAAATCATTCTCTTTTATGGTGTGACCCTGTAGGTTCAATATTAAGCCGGTAGTAGAAATAAATAATAATAAAACTATTTTATCATTATTTATATAAATTCTCTAATTCATTAAATATGATTAATTAATTAATCATATTTATTCTACATCGTGAGGGATACTTCTCAGCATATCGCGACTATCCAGATAATACAAATTCACTGCTTAGAATACCAAGAACCTATTCAGTGAGTAGTTACCGTACAATTAATTCCTTCTACCCTGCAATGTCACGATTAAATATAAGGCATGGAACTTGTGTCAAGCCTATCTTATTTAATCACTTGCTTTCCCATTCACTATGCTTAGTTCTATTTAATGTAAATTAGAAACTCCTTTCTAATTTCATTCACTCTGGCCAGAGATTCCTGAACTAACATAAGTTGATCAGCATTGAACATTCTCTTCCTTCACTGGAAGGGGTAGATCATTTATTGATCATACACTATCTTCGTGTTCAAATTCCTATACCCAGTAGAGCCCTTATAATTGTCCCTTGAGACTAAGAACTAAACCAAAGCATAGTTCAGTGTACACAAGATGACTATGATGACCTCAAGTCTAAGGATACTTGTACAACTATCACTATGTGAACAACTGCTGACACGTGAGTGAACTCCATCATTTGTTCAACTGTGTGAGTCATGTTCAGTGAACTTATTCTATAATAAGCACCTACATACTAGCTATAGTGTCACCACACAAATGTCTATGAGAACAGACATCCTTCATAATGAAGCAAGCATAGTATGTAGCGATCTTTGCGGAATTATTAATTACCTTAGTAATCCTACGACCAGGAACTATTTAAGTTTAGAGTTATCATCTTTTAGGTCTCATTATTATGATCTCATCATAATCCATAAAAAGCTTTACTCTAAACTGTGGTATATCTTATTTAAACATTTAAATAGATAGAGCCCGCAATAAAAACAAAACAAGTCTTTTATTAATATCAATGAAATCAAAACAGATTACATAAAAGTTATTCCTAAATCCTCATACATGATTGGACTTAGGACATATCTATTTCACCTATAACTTGAAATATCCACAGACTTTTCAGTAGTGTTTAATTCAAGTTTAGTTGCAGTGGCCATGGGAGTTTTTTCAGATGTGCAATCCATTATATCAAACTTCTTTAAAAGATCATAAATGTATTTAGTTTGACTAATGAATATTCCATCACTAACTTGCTTAAATTGCAGACCAAGAAAGTAAGTTAGTTATCCCATCATACTCATTTCATACTTACTTTGCATCAATTTGGCTAACTTTTTGCAAAGTTTTTCATCTGTAGAGCCAAAAATGATATCATCTACATAAATTTGAACAAGTATACTAGAGCCATTAACATTTCCAAAGAATAAAGTTTTATCTACAGTACCTCTTGTGAAGTAATTTTCCAAAAGGAACTTTGATAAAGTGTCATACCAGGCTCTAGGTGCTTGCTTCAGTCCATAGAGTGCTTTCAATAGATAGTAAACATAATCTGGGAAATTTGAATCTTTAAAACCAGGAGGCTGACTGACATAGACTTCCTCCTCCAAATCTCCATTTAAAAAGGCACTCTTGACATCCATTTGATAGACCTTGAAATTGGCATGGGCTGCATAGGCTAAGAAAATTCTGATGGCTTCAAGTCTAGCAACATGAGCAAATGTTTCATCAAAATTTATTCCTTCCCGTTGACAATAGCCCTTAGCAACCAATCTAGCTTTGTTCCTGACCACTATGCCATTTTCATTCATCTTGTTTCTGAATACCCATTTGGTGTCTATTGGATTCTTTCCTTTAGGCTTGGGCACCAGCCTCCATACATTATTCCTCTCAAATTGGATTAGCTCTTCCTGCATAGCTAAAATCCAATCAGGATCCAACAAAGCTTCTTCTACCTTCTTTGGTTCTTCCTTAGAAAGAAAGTTGTTGTATAGGCATTCTTCTTGAGTTGCTCTCCTTGTTTGAACTCTAGAAGATACATCACCTATGATAAGCTCAAAAGGATGATCCTTTGTCCATTTTCTTTGTTGAGGTAGATTAGCTCTGAATGAAGAGGACTCATTGTTGTCTTGATGTGTGATTGAGTTTTGATTATTTGAAACTCCCCCTGAGTTTATGGATCTTTGATTTGAGAGAGGGGAATTTTCTGAAAGTGATCTATTCTGACTTTCAGCCCTTTGTGATAACCAGACGGATGGTAAATTTTGAGTACCGATGGATGAGGCTGGTTGTCTCTCGACGGATGATGTATTTTGTAACTCGACGGGTGTTGAGTTAACAGCTTTATTGGAGGTAAATTTTCCTGCACTATCCTTAATAGTAGTTTCTTGATCACTTTCATCATCATTGTCATCACTGACCATCTCCACATTGTCAAACTTGAGGCTCTCATGGTAATCTCCATCTTGTAGTCCTTCAATCTTTTTATCATCAAACACAACATGTATTGATTCCACAACAATGTTGGTTCTCAGATTGTAGATTCTGTATGCTTTACCAACAGCATATCCAACAAAAATTCCTTCATCTGCTTTAGCATCAAACTTCCCATTCTGATCAGTTTGATTTCTTAAGATATAACATTTGAAACCAAAGACATGAAGAAAATTTAGAGTTGGCTTCTTGTTCTTAAACAATTGATAGGGAGTCATGCATTTTGCTTGATTAATCAGAGAAATATTCTGAGTGTAGCATGCAGTATTTACAGCTTCAGCCCAGAAATATGTTGGTAACTTAGACTCTTCAAGCATTATCCTTGCAACTTCAATAAGTGATCTATTCTTCCTTTCTAAAACTCCATTTTGTTGTGGAGTTCTTGTTGCGGAAAACTCATGCATATCCTATTTTCTTCACAGAATGCTCTCAAAGTAGAATTCTTGAACTCAGTTCCATTGTCACTCCTGATTCTTCTAACTTTGAAATCAGGATGATTATTGACTTGCCTTATGTGATTGATGATGATTTCACTAGCCTCATCTTCAGACTTTAGGAAATATGTCCAAGAGAACTTTGAGAAATCATCTACAATTACTAGAAAAAATATTTTCCTTGAAATTGACAATACATTGAATAGTCCAAACAAATCCATGTGTAGCAGTTTCAAAGGTTCTTCAATTGATGAATCAAGCTTCTTCCTGAATGATACTTTGATCTGCTTTCCTTTTTTGACAGGCATCACACAATCCATCCTTAGAAAACTCCACTTGAGGAATGCCTCTAACCAGTTCTTTATTTACTAGTTTATTCATGGTCTTGAAGTTTAAATGGGATAGCTTCTTGTGCCATAACCAACATTCATCCTGACTTGCTTTGCTGAGAAGACAAGTAACAGATTCTGCATTTGATGAGTTGAAGTCAGCTAGGTACACATTTCCTTTTCTCATACCAGTGAGAACCACTTTGTTGCTCCTCTTGTTAGTCACAACACAGGCTTCTGAATTAAAGGTTACCGAATTGCCTTTATCACAAAGCTGGATGATACTCAGCAAATTATGCTTGAGACCATCCACTAAGGCAACCTCCTCAATGATGATATTGTCTTTTTGAAAACAAGCCATATCCCACAGTATAACCTTTGATGTCATCTCCAAAAGTAATACTTGGGCCAGCTCTCTCCTTGAACTCTGTGAGCAGGGTAGAATCACCAGTCATATGTCTTAAACAACCACTATCCAAGTACCATAGATTCTTTCTGTTTCCCTGCACACATCAAAATCAAATCAAGTTGATTTTGGTACCCAAGTTTCCTTGGGTCCTGCCTTGTTAGCTTTCTTTTTCTGCTTCTTAGGTTTGATCTCATTTGACTTGGGGATATCATATTCATCCTTAGTCATTTGAGTTGAACCTTTGAAACCATTTATTACAGCAGAATTATCATGCATATTTTGATTAACAGGGAATGGCATGCTATTAGTGAACATCTTATTCCAGTAAGGCATGCTAAATGGCATTTATGGCATACTAAATGCAGCATAATAAGGATTAGGTGCAAATGGCATATTAGCAAACTGTGCATTCATATTCTGTGTAGACATAGCATTCATAGGCATAGAAGGCATGGCATTCATGTTGGGAAAGTCAGGTGGCACAGATATGGAAGTAGGCATGACATATTTGTAATTAACAGACAAATGATTTACACTACCACACTTGACACAGATTTTTCTAGGAGCGTATTTATCAGGTGTGTAGTTATTGTGTTTGTTAATCCCTACTTTACCATTTCTATTATTTTTCCTTTTAGCCTCTGTTTTAACCTCAATCTTTTCAAGTCTGTCAATCAATTGCTTGACAGTCATATGACCAACATTAGCCTTCTTCTTCTTCTTCTTCACTTGACTAGATTCTCCTGGAACAAAATTCTTGGAAACTGATCCATATTTCTCATTTAACTTGACAAGCTTAGATTTACTCACAGGCTTGCTCACAATTGACGGATGAGGATTTATGTCACTCGACGGATAATCCTTTTTGTTATCCGAGGGATGACCCTCATCATCCGTTGAGTCTACATTTGTTAGCAATCCTTCAACCAAATTGGATTTCAGCTTCTCTTTATCCTTCTTCCAGGCTGCATCATAAAAGGACTCAATACCTTGAACTTTGGTGATTTGAGCATGAACATCTCTAGATGTTTTCCATGCCTTAATCACCTCCTGTTCTCATTCAAGCTGCTTCTTCAAAGTCTCTTCTTTCTTCAAGGACTCAGTTAATTCCTCCTTAGCAATCTTACACTAAATTCTTAATTTTTCAAAATCAATGAATTGAGACTCTAGCACATTATTCCTCTCACTTAAAAACAAATTATTTTCTTTGATTTTAGCATTTTCCTTAGTAAGACACTTAAGTGTAACACGCAAATGATATAATTCTGTAGACATGTCATTTATAGCATCATTACACTCAGCTTTAGATAAATGTACAAGGTTTGTAGTGATTACCTGATTACTTGAAGAACCTGTCTCTGTTTCATCAGACTTGGCCATTAGGGCTAGATTGACATAGCTGACATCCTCATCCAGACCATCAGCTGCCCAGTCATTCTCTTGTGTAATGAAAGCCCTTTCCTTTTGTTTGAGCAACTCAAAGTATTTCTGTTTATAACCAACAGGCTCAAACTTCTTTTTGCTGAAATATGACTTTCTACACTCACTGGCAAAGTGCCCTGCTAAGCCACATTTGAAACATTTGAATTTTGATTTATCCACCATGTTTCTATTTGGTTTAGCTGCTCCAAAGTTCTTCTTAAACTTGAGCTTGGAAAATCTCCTGGAAAGAAATGCTAGATGTTCATCAATATCTTCCATGTCATCTTGGCTCAAAGAATCTTCATTTTCTGCTACCAGCCCCTTGCCCTTATTTTCACAGACCTTTGAAGTTGATTCAACAGCTTCCATCTTCATCTCCTTCTCTTTCTCTAACTCAGAAACTAGTGCAATGGACCCTCCTTTCTTCTTTCCTCTGTCCATCCTCTCATCTTGCTCTATTTCAAGCTCATAAGTCTTCAGGATGCCATACAACCTCTCCAAAGTAAACTCCATATATTCTTGAGAGTTTCTCAATGAGACTGTCATTGGTTTTCATTCCTTTGGAAGAGATCTAAGGAACTTCAGATTGGAGTCTTTTGTCTGATAGACCCTTCCATGCAACTTCATAGCATTTAGTAGTTTTTGAAACCTACTAAAAATGTCAGTGAGAGACTCACTTTCTTCACTATGAAAATGCTCATATTGTTGAATCAGTAGCTGCATCTTGTTTTCTCTAACTTGCTCAGTGCCATCACTGATAATCTGTATTGTATCCCAAACTTCCTTGGCAGTTTTGCAATTGATGATGTTGTCAAACATGTCACCATCAACTCCATTGAACAGGGTATTCATGGCCTTCTTATCTTTCCTGACTTGTTCAATATCAGAATCAGACCATTCATGTTTTGGCTTGGGGACAGATGGTTCATTTCCAGTTGCAGCTCTCATTGGTATATAAGGTCCTCTCTCTATACAATCTACATAGGCCTCATCTTGACAAAGTAAAGGAAGATGCATCTTTACCTTCCAGTGATGGTAATTATCTTTATCCAGAAAAGGAATCTTGACTCCAACATCCTTCTTGTTCATCTTGCTATTTTGTTGTGATCTTTAAACTCTTTGTTCTTCAAGAGCTTGCTCTGATACCAATTGTTAGTCCCTAACAATGTAACAATAATTACAGAAGGGGGGTTAAATGGAATTCTTGAAACTTTTTCACAAATAAAGGTATTCTAACTTAAATATATATATCAGTGTGAATTGATTTGCAGAGTGCGGAATAATAACTTGAAATGAATCAAAACACAAGTAATTAAAAACGCAAGTCTTTAAAAACTTTCTGGTGGATTTGAATGTATCCACCAGAGATATATAATATATCAAGAGCACTCTGTGTAGCAGTTAGCTCACAGCTGCTTACAAATTTTAACAACTAAGATTGCAGAGAAATGCTAAGAATACAGCTTACAAATGTTTCTCTGTTTGTTGCTTAGTTAGTTGTTCTATTTGCTACTTCTTGGTTTATATATCACCAAGATTACAAAGTAATAAGACAAGATAATAAAACAAAAACTATCAAGTCTAATACTATATTACTTCATTACTCTTTTCGAGCATCTTTGAATATCTTCATAATAGTATGGAAATGGCAATGCTTCTTTGTTCTCTAAAACCTAGTTGAATAGGCTTCCACATTCCATTTGCATACATTCGACGCATATGACTGTGTTGTCACTATCAACAGATGTTTGAATTCTTTATCCTTCGGGATCATGATCATCCGTCGGGTTGCCTAGTTGATCATCCGTCGAGTGGCATTGTTGTTTATCCGTCGGGTAGCTATCTGGCACTTGACTTCATTTCATTTATGAAGAATTACAAGAAATCATCTATGTATAATTACTCAACCTATTCTGCATATCTAGTTAAAGTCAACATGACTTGAGTACTACTTACAGAATCTAAACAATGTGTATGCAGAAATGTGCTACAGACTTATTGTTACACAAGCTACTCACTCGATGGATAGTAAATCATCATCCGTCGGGACTAAAATCCTTATCCGTCGAGTGCTACATTTTTCACTTAGTAAAATCTACTAAGGTGTTTTGTTAATGAAATCATCAAGTTCACAACATATTCAAAATAATTTCTTTCTAGGAGCATTAGGAACAGGCATATAATTATTGCTTTTATTCACACCTTCCTTTCCATTCCTATTTTTCTTAGCTTCCTTTACCTTGTTCATATTTCTAATCTCTTTCAGCTTATGCTTAAGCTGCTTCTTTGTCATTAAGCCTATATTTACTTCAGCTGGTTTATCCTGTTTTAATTTGTCAGAAGTTGACTTTTCTTTGACTTATGTCCTAGACTCTTTCATCTTTTCAGAATCAGACTTTACAGTTTTTGCTACAAACTTAACATGATTTACCTTTGGCTTAGCAGTCTGTTTAACAACAGTTGGCTCAATTTTCACAATTCCTTTCTCACTTTTATCATCTCCATACCCTAAGCCCTCTTTCCAGTTTCCACTACTTAGAATATCCTGAGTTGTTCTGCTAGAGTTAGTCCAAGTTCTGATGATCTCTCTTTCCTTTTCTAAATCAGTTTTTAGAGATTCATTTAATTTTAGTACTTCATATTTAACATACAAAGCCTCATCTATTTCTTTCTTAGTTTGATGAAGAAAAACTAACTCCTTTTCTAAATAGTCATTTCTGTTTTTAAAAACAAGATTTTCATATGTTAATCTTTTACATGTTAAAGTCTGATCTCTATAACTAATGAACATGGTTTTAAGATATAATCTCAACTCAGTAATATCATCAGTATGAAAAGCATAAGTTTTTTGAGGTACCTTCAATTCAGCAGTTTCAGTACTGCTATCAGCATTTGCCATCAAGGCATAGTTCACCTCATCTTCAGAATCTGAAGTGTCTATCCAGCTTTTCTTCTTTGTGACAAGTGCCTTGCCTTTGTCACTTTTTTCTTTCTTGCAGTAAGGAGATATGTGGCCTCTTTCACCATAATTGTAGCATTTGACATTTGAGTTGTCTCCTCCGTCAGACTTTCCTCCTTTGCCTTCAGACTTTCTGAATCCTTTCTTATCAGAACTTCCACCTTTCCTGGAGAACTTCTTGCCCTTTCTGAATTTCCTGTAGGTTATCTTTATGATACCCTTCACCATAAGAGCACACAGTTGCATCATTTCTGCATCAACATCTATTTCAGGCAAACTTTCAGTTTCTGAATCATCATCATCAGAATATGATGACTCTGAACCAGACTTTATGATGAGAGCCTTTCCTTTGCCCCTCTTTGAGGCAACCACTTTAGGATATTCCTCCTCAGCTTTAAGAGCAACTGTCCTTGACTTTCTTCCATGCCTCTTGCTCCTTTGATCCATCTCTAGTTCATAAGTCTTGAGCATACCATAAATTTCATCAAGAGGAGTTTCAGTAAGGTCATAGTTGTCTCTTATGGTGGTAGACTTCAAATCCCAATTTTCAGGAAGAGCTAAAAGGAATTTTAGATTTGAATCTTCAAGATCATATTCCTTGTCCACCAGTGACAGATCATTCAAGAGTTTGATAAACCTGTCATATAAGTCAATTAATGACTCATCAGCTTTTGAGTCAAAGTGCTCATACTCTTGAGTGAGTATAGTCCTCCTGTTCTTTTTAATTGCATCAGTTCCCTGGCATCTTATCTCCAAAGCATCCCATATCTCCTTTGCAGTCTTGCATCCAATTACCCTGTTTGACATGACATTATCAATGGAACTATGCAGCAAATGCCTTACCCTTGCATCCTTGGCAATAGATGAGATGTCTTTAGCTATGTAATCACCTTTCTCCTTTGGTATGGACTTTGCAGGTTGATCAGTAACTGCAACAGAGAGCTTGGTAGGCTTATATGGTCCTTCATTAATTCTGTCAAGGTTTTCTAGATCTGTAGCTTCCAGAAACATAGCCATCTTCACTTTCCATATGGGATAGTCAGAAGGTCTCAGTATGGGAACCCTAATAGTCTCATATCGATTGTGGGTTTGAGTGTTTTAAGTTTCTTGAGTTTTGGTGGGCTTAGTTGGGGTTTGTGTTTCTTTAGACATGATTTTTTGGATCTTTACTGTATGTGTGTTAACAAAAAAGCTCTGATACCACTTGTTAGGTCACACAACACTGTAGAAGGGGGTTGAATACAGTGTTTATACAATCAAATCGATTTGAACACAAGTATGTAACAAAGATCAAGTATATTCAATAAACTCTGTTACAATATGAACTGTTGTTCTCTCTCAGTGATAAACAAATATCACTAAGAGCTACTAGGTTACAATGAATAATGTTTTTCGATAATGATAACACATATAGTGTAAACCCTAAGCTGTGTTTATATAGTACACAGTTACAAGATATATTCTAATTGATATGGAATATAATTCTGTCTCCTAAAATATATTAATCAGATATCTTCTACAAGTCTTCTAGTCCTCTAACTCTTCATGCATATCTTCTTTTGTCTTAGTCCAGATCTTCTCCTTTAAATCAGCCACATTCCTTATCTGAAAGTCTTCCCGCACTTAAGTACTGATATGTATAATCTGACACCTTAAGTTCTGATATTAAGTTCTGACTTCAGTAAGTTCTGATTTCAGTAAATCCTGATATGTCCTGTTGTTAAGTTCTGAAAACTAAACACAAATCATATTAGACATGACATCTCAAATATATCTAACAATGCTTTAAGTATATTGTAATTGTTGAGCTTTATATGTGTTGAAAATTGTTGAGATTTTGCCTCTTTTAAGTTACATTTACGATTATAAGTGGTACTAAGTTGCATGTAATGTTGCAAATGATAGTACTGTGTTGCATGTGTTGTGGCATTGTAGGTTTATAATGGTGCATACGAGGTTCTCTTCGGTGTCTAGGTCTCCTTCGATGTGTGCTTCTGCTTCAAAGGGGAAATCTAAGATGAGCCCAAAGGAAGTTGTAATGAAAAAGTCGAAGTTAAAGGGGAAAGGGAAGAAGGTGAACTTTACAATTCAAGATAACATGATTCCACCTCCTAAGGTACTGTATTTTTTTCGCATACTAGTATGATATTGATTATATATTTGTATTCATTATTTTCTATTTTACAGGGGATGTAGTATGTTATTCCAGTTAAAGAGCATGGGACAACGAAAATTAACACTAATAATAAGTATGATCTAATTAGTGATTTACTGAAAACATTATCTGTAAAGCAACTTGACGATCTTCGTGCTTCCTGTTTTGGCCATTTTATCCATTTAAGATTTTTTAAAATCCAATACCATTTTATCCATAACCTCTTCCTTAGATAGTTGAAACAACCAAACCCTCTTGAAATCTGGATTGGTATTGCTGGGACAAAGCTTCGTTTTGGCATACGTGAATTTGCGCTTATCACTGGTTTAGGTTGCGTTGGTGCTTTAGATAAGAAAAGGTCTTTTTAGGTCTGAGAATCAATTTGTCAATCAATACTATCATGGTGATAATAGTATAACCAAGAGTCGTGTCAAACAGTCTTTTTTTCAAAAAGAATTGAAAACTGATATGGATGCAATTAAGTTTGCAAAATTGTATTTACTTCACCATTTTCTTCTCAGCTCCAGTAATGATTCTGTGATTCCTTAGGGTGACCTTGATATGCTGGATAGTGGAGATTTTGATCAGTTTCCATGAGGTAGGGAAATTTATAAGACAACCTTAGAGTCACTGAAATGTAATGCAAGAACAGGTTCCAAAGACGACTATTATCATTTAAATGATTTTCCCTATGCTTTTCAACTGTGGTTCTACGAGTGTGTCCATATTTGAATGGAAGGTACTGTGATGCAAATAATGGATGTATTCCACGTATCTTTAGCTGGTCAAATGATGGTAATGTGAAGTTTGAGGATGTGTATACTACACTGTCATTGAGCGCAAAAGAGGTATAACTACTAAATTTACCTTGCTCTCGTTTTAATTATATAGTAATGTTTTATTCATTTGTTTTTATTTGTGCAGCTGGAATTGAGAAACTTATCTGCTACTGCAAGTGAGATTAAGGAACTTAAGTTGGAGGAATTGTTTCCAACTTCCAATCAGCGGAGTGTTCAGGAGAATGACAACAGCGATGATGACTTTGTCAACCCCCCAACCCCACTTTTGAGGCTGTCTTCTTCACATGCAAATGCACATGAAGATAACATGTCTCTCGTTGAAATGCAGAGGAAACTTTGCACATTTGAAACTCGTTAGAATAATCTTACTATTGAGGTTAATTCTTTGAAGACAACTATGTCCAATATGCGTTCATATTTTGAATCGGTCTTCTCAAACTTGCATGAAACTATCATGAAAGAAGTACGTATCTTATTTTTTAGTTTCAGTAACCTTTTTTAAATCAATATAGTTGATCTTTATATTAATTTGGAATACCTTTTTGATTCAAAAACTCTACTAATGATGATAGTTTATGCAAAACTAATTAAATTTCTCAGGTTAGGAGGCAGAATGAAAATGATGATGATGTTCTTTTTGATAATTATACTGGAGATGATTTGTTCAATCCCATACATGAATCATTTTACCATGCTAGCTTTCCTAAAAAAGATGCTCCAATTACAAAGGATTTTGATCAGGTTTGCATTATTGATTTCTTTTGATCCTATTGAATTATAGTGATATTATATAAGTGCATGATTATATTATACATTATATCATGCAGGATACAAGAGGATGGGACCCTTGGCCCCAAAATATGGTTGCAAGAGAGATTGCTGCAAATGAAGATGCCTCAGTTAAGGTTGCAGAGGTTGTAGTACAGGTTGCTACAGTTGTCACAGAGGTTGCAGATAAGGTTGTAACATCTTTTTTTTCTTCCTATTGAATTATTGTGATATTATATAAGTGCATGATTATGTTATACATTATGTCATGCAGGATACAAGAGGATGGGACCCTTGGCCCCAAAATGTGGTTGCAAGAGAGGTTGCTGCAAATAAAGATGCCTCAGTTAAGGTTGCAGAGGTTGCAGCTAAGGTTGTTATAGTTGACACAGAGGTTGCAGCAGCTGATGGAGAAGTTGCAGGGGACCCTGTAAAGACTGTAGAGAAGGATAAAAATGTTGCAATAGGAGATTCAAAAGATGTAGGAGTTTACGGAGCTTATGATGATTTTTTTGGTAACCTCTCTGACAAAGAATTGGCTGATTTGGAGTTGGCTGTGCAAAGTGCCAGCAAAATAGGGAATCCCATATTGGTAAATGTTAATAAATTTGTCCGCTGTAAATATTTCTATTTTATGTATAATCCTGTGAAATCAGTAAATTTTATTTATTTTTTTACAGGGAACTTCTACTGAACTTATTCAGCCAACTTCTGCTAATCCTAAACGGATGGTTAAGCTCCCTTCATATTTGCAGTCTCCTTTTTGCAACATTTTGGTTCGACATCGGGGAAAAGTACTGACTCCTTAGCTATTCAAGAAGTGTTCAAGACTGTTAAAAGACTTTCTGCATTTGATGGTAAGATTGGAGAATTGCCAGACTTTAATATTACTGGAGAGTTCATGGAATGGTTGGATCATGACATGATTATAAAAAAAAGTAAGGCTTTTATAGTTGTTTCTATATATGTATATTGAGTTTTAGGTTGATTTTAATGTTTGTGTCTTTTATATTTTTGTAGTGCGACAACATTCTATTCAAAACAAGACAACAAGATCAACCCAGCTCTGAATATAGGGGTTGATTTGGTATCCCAGAAAACTTGGTTTCATATTTGGGAGTACGGTAGCAAAGGTCTCACGAGCTCTGTAAGTTCTAATGATTGTTGAATATGAGGTTGCATTGCTCAAATTGTACTACAATATTCCTGTTTATATTGATAAAATGTCCTTTTATTCTTTTGTGTAGCATGTTGATGTGTTCTTTTATCATTTAATGAAGAAGGTTAAGGAAAATTTTGAACTTCTGTCAACGGATTCCACTTTTCAGAATCGAGTTTCTACCATGTATGATGCATGTGTCAAGAAGCATAATTTTACAGTTAATATCAAGCAATATATTTCTAGAGTTATGATGGGTGATAGCATTCGTTACAATACTCATTGGGCTTTGGTTGCTGATGTCCAGTTTCCTGTATTCATTCGAGAGCAAAAACATTGGCTTCTTGGAAGACTTAGTTTTGCAAATAGGGAAGTTCATGTGTATAACACCTTAAAATGTGATGGCGTGAGGGATATTCTTATAAAAAATCTTCGTCCATTTTGCAAGTTACTGCCTTACTATATGAGGATTACTGGCTTCTACGAAAGTGATGATATTGACTTCTCATCCAAGGCTTATTTGAACAAGTCAGATGCTGATCTTCTTGGACTGATATTGCATCATGACTGCGTTAAGTCATCATCTATGTAAGTCGCATAACTTTTTAAGTTTGTTAAATTTTGTAGAACTTGTATAATTATATAATGTTATGTTTGCTGCAGTGATAGTGGTATATACATAGTTTCGTTTGTTGAGTATCTTGCTGATAAGAAAGAAATTCCCCAAGAAGACTTAGATATTGGCGCTCATAGAAGCAGACTTGCTTTCCTATTTTACTCATATGGCATGGCTAAGTAGATATATGGTTACGAGAGCGAGGGAGAGGATACAAAAAGAGATGAGAAGGCGATAAAGACTCCAACGAAGAAGAGAAAGACGAGATCTATGAAATAAATTGCTTGTGTTAAGTTTGTTTTGCGCCACTAAGTACTTGAAAGGAACTGTGTAATGGTGGTTAGGGATGTAACATGATTTGATATGATGGAATTAAGAATTATGTAAATGATATGGTTTAAAAACTTATAATTTTGTTCGTTTACGAATTATTTTATTTGTATTCGGTTGTTAGTTGCATATCAGGCATAAGTGATGTTACGACCGGCATTTTATGTAATATTATTTATGTATTTCGTATAATATTAAAGTCAAATGAAAATATATTCAATGATTGTACGCTAGTGTGAGTGAAAATTTCTGCATTATAAATTTGCTTTGTGTAGTATATGATTTTTCAAAGCAAGAGTTTATTTAATTTCTTTATTTTTGATTTATAAGGAATATTCTAATCTTTGGAAAAATTTTCTTTTAAAAGGTATTTTGTTCACAAATTTTGAAAATGATTTTATAAAGTCTCTAAAAATCCAAGTTATTTTATGGTATAAATATTATAATTTTTGAACTTGTATTTTATTTTATAAAAATAAATCATTATGAATTTTAGTTGTCATATTTATCAAATTACAAGAAAGCCCTTGCATGCAAACCACCCTCTCATTCTTTTCAAGGACAAAGAGGACAATTCCAACCCCACTAACTCTTATTTCTCTCGCCAATTTCCTTCTTTACCCTTGCATGCAAAATGCACCAAGTATAAGTGGAGGGATAGACTTGTCAATTCTCCTTTCCACTCAAATTTTGTCAAATCAAATACCATAAAAACAAGCAAAGACATGATCATTTTCACTCATCACTCACACCACACTCATTCTTCTCTCCCTCCTCCTCCCTCACTCTCGGCCCTCCCTCTCTCACTCTCGGGTTTAGCCGAGAACCACCCCCTCCCCATTTTTCTTCATTCCTCCACCAAGATTCTACTCTTTATACAAGTAAATGTTACTTCCCATACCATGATCACTCATATTTCAAAGAGTTTTGAGTAGAAAGTTTCTAAGGTTGTATGTAAAGGTTTTAGTCAAACTCAAAATACAATCTTGATTCTTATGGAGTTAAGGTTGTTTTTGAGAGGACTACAATGAATGGATAAGTGCCAAGTCATGAGAAGGAAACTCTTGATGATTTAATGTCCATTTCCATCCATTTCATTCGGCCATGACCATATGGGAGCCGAATGAATGGTCCTTGAAATCATTCTTGTTGTTTTGATCAATTTTTGCATGTTTATGTGATAATGACTTGAATTTTGTGGTGACAATTTGATAAAACTTCTTGCATGCTAAGTGATCATCTAGGTATACCTTATGCTAGGCTTGCATGTCAATTTTAAGATGGAATATATATGTAGAAAATGTGTTGTTTTGGTTTGAAAAAACCCGAAGGCATGCATGCATGAGGATTTCTCTTAGAATGTTGTAAGATTTTGATCATTTGGAAAGATTTTATTAGTGAACCTTAATTTCAGTAGGTATAATGTGTTAATACTGATTTATGCTTCTTGTTGCATGGTAATAATTCGTGATTATCTTTTATAAAAATGCATACCTTGTTGTTTCAAAAGCATGAAGATTTGTGATTTGTGAAGTGTAGATTCTCTTGTTTTGCCATAATTGTACCTTAGGTAAGGATGATCTCACCAAGGTTATTTTGAGAATAAGGGAGTTAGTTCAGTAGAATACCATGTATAAGTCTTGGTTTAAGTATTGAGTTGTTGTTAGTTGAGTTTGTCAAGTCAAAAACCTTGGAGAATGAGAGTTATAGTTTCTGCAGAAAATCAGTTTAGTACCCTGAGGTTTAGAGTGAGTTTTGACCATGTCATTGGTGTGCACTTTGAGGCCCAAGCCACCACAAGTTAGTATTGGGAGTATACAAAAGGTTTTAGGAGTTGGTTGGAGGTTTGCATGTCATTTGGTTAGGTGCACAAGTAGAATAACAAAATCTGTCCAGCAGGGGACAGTTTTGTTGCAACTTAGAAATAGGGAGATTTGACCATGTCATGGGTAGGCCCTCATTAGGCCCTATTGGGACTTAGTTAGAAGGAGTGTCAGAGAATTTTTTCCAGCCATAGTTCATAGGATATGAGTTAGAACCATGTGTCACAAGTTAATTCAAGTCGGGGCGTTTTCTGCCCAGAAAAGCAGGGGAACCTTGGACTTTTAGCTTAGGCCCAAGAAGGCCCAAGCCAGGCCCTTGAGCCACATCAAGATTGTGAGATGCCCTTAGGTCAGGAGAGTCTTGTGTAAAAGTTTTGAAGGAAAACTTGTAGTTTAAGAGTGCCTAATGCACTCAAGAAACTATAGTTGTCATTCTGAAATTTGCACCAGTGAGCACTATCACTTATCACATAGTTTTAGAACACTTAGAAGTGAGTATTAGGTCGACCACCATAGTTGTAAGATGGTATAAGGTCAGTAGAGCAAACGGCACAAGTGAGGGTCAATAGGTTTTGGATAATTTAGGAAAGGCACATCGAGTTAGGGAGCCAAAATTTGAAGACTTTGTCTAGTTTAGCGACCAAGTGACTTAAGTGGTGAGTCGAGATCATCCAAGCCTAGTGTTGCATTATGGTATATATGGTGTTATTTGGTGTTAATATATGATATGTGAATATGTGGCTATGTGTGTGCAATTGTAATTTAAAAGTGAATATAAATTAAGTGCGTATATGCCTAAGTGCCATCCGTGTTTAATTTCAAGTTGTAAATAGGTTAAGTTAGTGAGAATATATTATAATGAGGATTATTATTTATGTAGGATCTCGAGACGAGGGAAAACTTGCCATAAAAGTCGAGTGAAGCTCCAGTTGCTCCTACCAGTCAGACCAGACCAGCCTATCTCAAGGCAAGTGATTCAACTTGACCTTCGTATTTACTATAACAGTTCACATATATCGATGCAATTATCCTGAGTCATTTTGATATGTTTAAATTAAGCGTATCTCTCGCTTATCTTTGAATTATATAGAAATGCCATGAACCCTCGAGTATGTATTGCAAGTAGTTCAAAAGTCTTTTCATGATAGTTAAATGCCATGATAAAATAAAGAGTTGTTATATTACTTGATTGATCCTCTTGATTAACATGCTGATGATTCCTAAGTATTGATATCTCATCCTGATACTTGAACCCCTATAGAACCTTACCATGAACTCTGATAGTCAGAAACTTACCAACATGATTCCTCATTGATTGATACCCTCTTTCCTATCCTAAAGCTTGACAATTCTGATATATATATACATCCTGAGCTAGAGATCATTACCTTAACACCCATAGTATTCGTGAAGCTTATCTTCTTAATGATCCAACACCTGTACCTTGACGAGAAACCATTGCTTTGAGCCCAGTTTGGCATTACCCCTTCATATTATCCATTAGTCTCACCATATTTTCCTGTCCAAATTCTGACATATGAAAACCCTTTTGGTTACCCCAATAGAGTAAAGTTTTGTGAATCATGGCCCTGAGATTTAGTACCATATTTCCCATGTTTCGAGTTGATCTATAATCCCTTAATAAAAATATTTACTGTTAAAAGAGATTTTGTTACAATTCGGCATCAGCTTTTGAAATAAATAAAATGTGGGTTTTCAGTCCCAAAGGGGGATAAATGTTTTCTTGAATAGTGGATCTGGACTGAGACGCGAGTCCTTTCCACACTTATATTAGGCTTAAAAGTTGCCTAGGGATTCCCGTTAATGTTTTAGAATCCAGCGAGGTTCGGGATTACTTCGCGGCTGATCACCGGCTGTAATCCGTAGCGTCATAAAATGATTTTGATTAAGACATGATTTTAAAATTGATTTGATACAAGCAAAATGATTCCATCTCACATAGTTTTATCTCTCGTTACCTTTGGTTATGTCTTTCCATTGTCATTCTTAAAAGTATATCTCAATTTATGTTTTGTGTCGTACTGTTAGCACTTGTTGAGCATTTGGCTCACTCCTTGCTTTAACCTGATATTACAGCTAGCAGCTATAGTTAGATTCAAGCAGACTGCCCGTAAGACCTGTGATGCTGATGCTTATGTTCGAGCTCAGGTAGAATAAGTAATAATAGTTGTGTGAGGACTCGGTATTTGTAATCAGATGTAATAGTTGGTAGTGTTGGGCTGTTCCAAACCCTAAACTGTAAGATCTTGGATTTGGTTGTGTATTCTTCATTAAAATGATGTAATAACTATATTTATTTTGCTGTTTAATTTGGGGGCGTGACAGGTTTTTGTATCAGAGCTACGGTTTAGAGTCCCTGGACAGCCCAAATAGGTTATAGGATTTGTGTGTAGGTTATAGATATTATGTGAGAGAGTAGGTTAAGTAAATTATTATTAATACTCCTCTTATTGGTTGTCAGCAAAGGGCGCATTCTTCGTCATCCTCTGGGTCGGACGATACTATTGCTTTCTCCGTGTATGCTGAGTTGAGGCACGAGTTCGACATGCTTCAGGGCAAGTACGACCGACTGATAGACCGACTGATAGACCGACTGAAGAACGTGTATCCGGACAGCCGAAACTACGAAGGGAAGCCCAAGGAGCAGATGACTGCGAGACTTGAGACCTTGGTTCAGTACGTCAACACTAAGCTTGAGGAGATGCCAGCGCACCGGGACCGCACCAGCCAGTATGTCATTCAGATGGTGGCGGATGAGCTCCAGAGCATTGTGAAGACGCTTCGAGAGGAAAAGACTACCAAGCCCCATTCAGATGGAGTGGAGCCTTAGTTCTTTCCATTTACCTTTCATGTTGTTGTACTATCAGACTCTATGGAATCCCCAGTTGTTTCCGTTTTTCCTTTAAATAAGCCTGTTATTCCTAGAAACTGACTATGTCCCAATCCTATGTACTGTGACCTTTAAAATTTCAATAATTATGTGCTATTGTTCCATTTGACCTCAACTGTTATATTATGTTTTTATCATCATATCTGCTGAATTTGGAAACTTGACCCCATATGTAAATGAGAATGCCATGCAATACCCTCGAATCATTTTATCATTCATCTGTTTTGACACAACTCTTATTTCAGGATCATGCCTCCCAAAAAGAAGAACCCAACAACCACCTCCACCACAGACCCAAATATTCTTCGACTACTGGAAACCTTGCAACAGCAAACCAATGCTATAGCTCAACAACAACTAACTCTTCAACAACGAATTGAAAACCAAGATAACCGTGAGCCACCAGTACCACCTAGACAAATCGTCACTTTCAAGGCTTTTCAGAATGTGAATCCACTTGTATTTCATGATACCACTGATCCAGTGATAGCTAACACATGGATCAAGGAGATGGAAATGGCTTTTGAGTTGGTACAATTAGGAGACGATCAGAAGACGCCGTATGCTACTTACTTCTTGAAGGGAGAAGTCATCTATTGGTGGGAATCAGTAAAGGCTATGGAAGTCACTCAGCAGGTTTCTTGGGAGAGATTTAAGAAGTTATTTCTGGACAAGTATTACCCTAAGTACATGCAGAATCAGATGGAGCTAAAATTTCTTGAGTTGAAGCAAGGGAACATGACTGTATTGGAGTATGAGAAGAAGTTCACTGAGTTGTCAAGGTTTGTGAAAAAATTTCAGCAAGGATTGGAGCCTTGGATCAGAGATAGGGTGGCTATGTTTGAGCTTGAAACTTATGCGGGAGTAGTACAGAAAGCTGCTCTGATTGAGAATAATGGGATGCAGTCAAGGAAAGAGAGGGATAACAAGAAGAGGAAGGTTCCATTTTATTGAGAAAATTCTGAAGCCGGAAGTTCGCAAGATCGGAATATAAAGAGGATTGGTTTCCAGAAGGGCGGAAATTTTCAAAAGAAGGGAAATTTGGGCAAAAGGCAAGAATCAAAAGGGAACAACCAGGTAAGCCAAGGGCAAGTTGGAGAAAACAGGTTCCAGAGACCGGAATGCAAGCACTGTGGAAGAAGGCACCCCGGAGTACGCAATAAGCTGAGCATGACCTGTTATAGGTGCAATCAGAAGGGACATTTGGCAAATGAGTGCAAGTTGCCGAAGCCAGGAGTTACGTGCTACAAGTGTGGGAAGACTGGACACATAGCTAGGGAGTGCAAGGCAACCGGACCAGTCAAAGCTCTGATGAATGTGGCAAGTACCAGTGCAAGCGTGCCAGCTGAGGTATTGGCATTACCTCCACCACCCGCCCAAACCCCGCAAGCAACAGCAAGGACATTTGATTTGAAGATGAAGGATGTTGTACAGAATTCGGAAGTGATAGCAGGTACACTTTTACTCAATAATGTCAAAGCTAAAGTATTAATTGATTCGGGAGCAACAAGATCTTTCATATCAGAATCTTTTGTTGATAAGCTCCAATGTGATAAAATGGTTATGAGTGAGGTAGTAAATGTGGTAATTGCGAACCAAGAGAAGATTCCTGTGAATCAATTTTGTCCAAAGTGTGAGATTGATATTTCGGGGTATAAGTTCTCAGCCGACTTGATACTCTTCAAGTTGGGAGAGTTTGATATAATTTTAGGAATGGATTGGTTAGGAGAGAATAGCGCTCAGTTAAATTGTAAGACCAAGAGAGTGTATTTAAAGACGAAGAGTGGGGAGAAGGTAGTATTTAAGGGGCAGAGGCAAGAGCAACTATTTCTTACAATTGTTCAGGCTAAGAAGCTACTTAGAAAAGGTTTTGAGTCATTCATAGCTTATGTAGTGGATTCGGAAAAAGGCAACCCCAGCGTGGAAGATATTCCTATAGTTAACGAGTTCCCCGATGTGTTTCCCGACGAACTACCAGGCTTACCACCAGATCGAAAAATTGAGTTCGAAATCAACCTTGCTCCAGGAACGGAATCAGTTTCAAAGGCCCCATATAGGATGGCACCAGCAGAAATGAAAGAGTTGGCGAGCCAGCTACAAGAATTATTGGATAAGGGAGTGATACGGCCAAGTGCGTCGCCATGAGGATCACCTGTTCTGTTTGTAAAGAAGAAAGATGGGAGTATGCGACTATGCATAGATTATCGGGAGTTGAATAAGGTAACGATCAAGAACCGCTACCCGCTACCAAGGATAGATGACCTTTTTGATCAGTTGAAGGGAGCAAAATGCTTTTCGAAGATTGATTTGAGATCGGGATACCATCAATTAAAGATCAAAGAAGAAGATATTCCTAAGACCGCATTCAGGACCAGATATGGGCATTATGAATTCCTAGTAATGCCATTTGGATTGACCAACGCTCCGGCCGTATTTATGGATCTGATGAATCGGGTATTTAAGAAGTATTTGGACAAATTTGTCGTGGTATTCATTGATGAGATCCTTATTTATTCTAAGTCGGAAGAAGAACATAAGCAGCACCTCTGGATAGCATTGGAGATACTCCGACAAGAGAAGTTGTATGCCAAGTTTACCAAATGTGAGTTTTGGTTAAAGGAAGTTCAATTTTTGGGGCATGTTATTGGAAATGAGGGAGTTAAAGTGGATCCGGCAAAGATTGAGGCAGTTATGAGTTGGGAGAGGCCAAAGACTCCTACGGAAGTGCGAAGTTTTCTAGGATTGGCCGGATACTACAGAAGATTCATCAAGGATTTCTCGAAGATCGCCACGCCATTGACCAAGTTAACCAGAAAGAATCAAAAGTTTGAATGGAGTGCAGAATGTGAAGATAGCTTTCAAGAGTTAAATCAGAAGTTGGTAACAGCTCCGGTGTTGGTACTTCCAGATGATCAAGGGAATTTTGTAATATTCAGCGATGCTTCACATAAGAGTTTGGGTTGTGTGTTGATGCAACACAGTAAAGTGATCGCATATGCGTCAAGACAGTTGAAGCCGCATGAGTTAAAGTACCCGACGCATGACTTGGAACTAGCCGCCATAGTGTTCGTACTTAAGATTTGGAGACATTACCTCTACGGAGAGAAGTGTGAAATCTACACGGATCACAAGAGTTTAAAGTACATTTTTACTCAGAAAGAGCTCAATATGAGGCAGAGGAGATGGATGGAATTGATCAAGGACTATGACTGCTCGATAAATTACCATCCTGGAAAGGCGAACGTAGTGGCCGATGCTCTGAGTAGGAAGGAGATATTGAATATGATGATAACATCAAAAGAGTTATCTGAAGAAATCGAAAAAATGGAATTGGAACTTTGTGCTTATGGAAAAGTCGAGGAAGTTTGTCGTGCAATAACCTTTTAGCCAACACTAGTGGAAAAGATAAAGAAGTGTCAAGAGGAAGTAATGGAAAAAGAGAAGAATCAGTTATCTGGAGAGGAGATTAATACTCAAAGGGATGAGCAAGGGATACTAAGCTTTTCATCCAGAATATGGATTCCCCATGTACCTGAATTAAAGAATGAGATCCTCCATGAAGCCCACAATTCGAAATTTTCAATCCACCCGGGAAGCACCAAGATGTATCGAGACTTAAAGAAGAACTTTTGGTGGCCAAAAATGAAGCGAGACGTGGCAGAATGGGTTGCGAAGTGCTATACTTGTCAGAAAGTAAAGGTAGAACATCAACGACCAAGCGGATTAATTCAGCTCCTGAAGATTCCAGAATGGAAATGGGAAAATATCGCTATAGACTTTATAGTAGGACTACCGCGAACGAAATCCGGACATGATGCAATATGGGTTATAGTTGATCGTCTTACGAAGTCGGCGCATTTCCTTCCAATAAATGAGAAGTCATCACTGGACAAGTTAGTTCATCTGTATGTGCGCGAAATCGTACTAAAGCATGGAGTACCCGTATCAATAGTTTCAGACAGAGATCCCTGATTTAACTCGAGATTCTGGAAGCAATATCAGGAATGTCTTGGCACAAAGTTGAATATGAGCACGGCGTACCACCCGCAGACTGATGGCCAGAGTGAAAGGACGATTCAAATAATTAAAGACATGTTGCGCAGTTGTGTAATCGATTTTGCAGGAAGTTGGGATGACCATTTGCCGTTGATTGAATTCTCTTACAACAACAGCTATCATTCCAGTATCGGCATGCCACCATACGAAGCTTTGTACGGAAGAAAATGTAGATCACCAACAAGTTGGGATGAAGTAGGAGAAGGAAGAATTCTCGGCTCGGATTTGGTACAACAGTTGCATGACTCGGTCAAGTTATTTCAGAAAAGGTTGCTTGCTGCTCAAGATAGACAGAGGAAGTATGCGGATCCAGCGCGTAAGGACGTTCAATTCCAAATTGGCTGTGTTGCTGAAGGTGTCACCTAGAAAAGGGTTGATGAGATTTGGCAAAAAAGGGAAGCTAGCTTCTAGATACATAGGTCCTTTTGAGATTTTAAGTCAAGTAGGAAAGGTGGCCTACGAGTTGGCCTTACCACCTCAGTATCAGCATGTGCATAATGTGTTCCATGTATCGTTGCTTAAGAAGTATAATCCTGACGCTAGCCATGTGATAGAATATGAACCTGTAGAAATTCAGGCAGACCTGTCATTTGTGGAGCAACCGATTAAAATACTCGACTGGCAAGTAAAGAGTCTTAGAAATAAGTCAGTAAAGTTAGTAAAAGTACTTTGGAGGAACCCTAAGGTCGAAGAGTCGACTTGGGAGTTAGAGTCTGATATGCGTTCCCGGCATCCTCATTTTTTCTCTTAGATTCTGGGGACAGAATCCCTTAAGGGGGAGAGGATGTTACGACCGGCATTTTATGTAATATTATTTGTGGATTTGGTATAATATTAAAGTCAAATGAAAATATATTCAATGATTGTACGCTAGTGTGAGTGAAAATTTCTGCATTATAAATTTGCTTTGTGTAGTATATGATTTTTCAAAGCAAGAGTTTATTTAATTTTTTTATTTTTGATTTATAAGAAATATTCTAAGATTTGGAAAAAATTTCTTTTAAAAGGTATTTTGTTCACAAATTTTGAAAATGATTTTATAAAGTCTCTAAAAATCCAAGTTATTTTATGGTATAAATTTTATAATTTTTTAACTTATATTTTATTTTATAAAAATAAATCATTATAAATTTTAGTTGTCATATTTAGCAAATTACAAGAAAGCCCTTGCATGCAAACCACCCTCTCATTCTTTTCAAGGACAAAGAGGACAATTCCAACCCCACTAACTCTTATTTCTCTAGCCAATTTCCTTCTTTACCCTTGCATGCAAAATGCACCAAGTATAAGTGGAGGGATAGACTTGTCAATTCTCCTTTCCACTCAAATTTTGTCAAATCAAATACCATAAAAACAAGCAAAGACATGATCATTTTCACTCATCACTCACACCACACTCATTCTTCTCTCCCTCCTCCTCCCTCACTCTCGGCCCTCCCTCTCTCACTCTCGGGTTTAGCCGAGAACCACCCCTCCCCATTTTTCTTCATTCCTCCACCAAGATTCTACTCTTTATACAAGTAAATGTTACTTCCCATACCATGATCACTCATATTTCAAAGAGTTTTGAGTAGAAAGTTTAAGTTTAAAGGTTGCATGTAAAGGTTTTAGTGAAACTCAAAATACAATCTTGATTCTTATGGATTTAAGGTCGTTTTTGAGAGGACTACAATGAATGGATAAGTGCCAAGTCATGAGAAGGAAACTCTTAATGATTTAATGGCCATTTCCATCCATTTCATTCGGCCATGACCATATGGGAGCCGAATGAATGGTCCTTGAAATCATTCTTGTTGTTTTGATCAATTTTTGCATGTTTATGTGATAATGACTTGAATTTTGTGGTGAAAATTTGATAAAACTCCTTGCATGCTAAGTGATCATCTAGGTATACCTTATGCTAGGATTGCATGTCAATTTTAAGATGGAATATATGTAGAAAATGTGTTGTTTTGGTTTGAAAAAACCCGAAGGCATGCATGCATGAGGATTTCTCTTAGAATGTTGTAAGATTTTGATCATTTGGAAAGATTTTGTTAGTGAGCCTTAATTTCAGTAGGTATAATGTGTTAATATTGATTTATGCTTCTTGTTGCATGGTAATAATTCGTGATTATCTTTTATAAAAATGCATACCTTGTGGTTTCAAAAGCATGAAGATTTGTGATTTGTGAAGTGTAGATTCTCTTGTTTTGCCATAATTGTACCTTAGGTAAGGATGATCTCACCAAGGTTATTTTGAGAATAAGGGAGTTAGTTCAGTAGAATACCATGTATAAGTCTTGGTTTAAGTATTGATTTGTTGTTAGTTGAGTTTGTCAAGTCAAAAACCTTGGAGAATGAGAGTTATAGTTTCTGCAGAAAATCAGTTTAGTACCCTGAGGTTTAGAGTGAGTTTTGACCATGTCATTGGTGTGCACTTTGAGGCCCAAGCCACCAGAAGTTAGTATTGGGAGTATACAAAAGGTTTTAGGAGTTGGTTGGAGGTTTGCATGTCATTTGGTTAGGTGCACAAGTAGAATAACAAAATTTGTCCAGCAGGGGATAGTTTTGTTGCAACTTAGAAATAGGGAGATTTGACCATGTCATGGGTAGGCCCTATTGGGACTTAGTTAGAGGGAGTGTCAGAGAAGTTTTTCCAGCCATAGTTCATAGGATATGAGTTAGAACCATGTGTCACAAGTTAATTCAAGTCAGGGCATTTTCTGCCCAGAAAAGCAGTGGAACCTTGGACTTTTATCTTAGGCCCAAGAAGGCCCCAGCCAGACCCTTGAGCCACATCAAGATTGTGAGATGCCCTTAGGTCAGGAGAGTCTTGTGTAAAACTTTTGAAGGAAAACTTGTAGTTTAAGAGTGCCTAATGCACTCAAGAAACTATAGTTGTCATTCTGAAATTTGCACCAGTGAGCACTATCACTTATCACATAGTTTTAGAACACTTAGAAGTGAGTATTAGGTCGACCACCATAGTTGTAAGATGGTATAAGGTCAGTAGAGCAAAAGGCACAGGTGAGGGTCAATAGGTTTTGGATAATTTAGGAAAGGCACATCGAGTTAGGGAGCCAAAATTTGAAGACTTTGTCTAGTTTAGCGACCAAGTGACTTAAGTGGTGAGTCGAGATCATCCAAGCATAGTGTTGCATTATGGTATATATGGTGTTATTTGGTGTTAATATATGATACGTGAATATGTGGCTATGTGTGTGCAATTGTAATTAAAAGTGAATATAAATTAAGTGTGTATAGGCCTAAGTGTCATCCGTGTTTAATTTCAAGTTGTAAATAGGTTAAGTTAGTGAGAATATATTATAATGAGGATTATTATTTATGTAGGATCTCGAGACGAGGAAAAACTTGCCATAAAAGTCGAGTGAAGCTCCAGTTGCTCCTACCAGTCAGACCAGACCAGCCTATCTCAAGGCAAGTGATTCAACTTGACCTTCGTATTTACTATAAACAGTTCATATATATCGATGCAATTATCCTGAGTCATTTTGATATGTTTAAATTAAGCGTATCTCTCGCTTATCTTTGAATTATATAGAAATGCCATGAACCCTCGAGTATGTATTGCAAGTAGTTCAAAAGTCTTTTCATGATAGTTAAATGCCATGATAAAATAAAGAGTTATTATATTTGTAATAACCCCAATTTTTGGAAAATTTTTGAAACCCTTATGAATAGTGTTTTTGCTGAATGAGAAAACTTTTCATGCCACACTAGGTAGGGGTTCTTTTATGGATATTCTGAGATATTATTAGTACTCTATATGATAAATAAGTGTATGTAAAGATCGTCAGAATCCAAATTCGAACACTTTGATTTTTCCCGAGAATCTACCAGATACAGAAAGAATTGAGTATAAGGTAACAGAATAAAAAGGATTTAAATTCAAGGATTAAGAGAGAGGATCATGAAAGGAACATAATATATTGAGAAAGGTTAAACAAACCTAAGTAATAAGATCCCGGGTATGATCCCTCAAACGATAAACGAAAACGAAAGTTAAGCGAACCGTATAACAGATCAGCGGTCATTAGGCAAGCAATTAAGAGTTAATCAAGGAGGTTAGGGATGATGATGTCATCAAACCAACAAGAAGAGGACAAGTGTGGAGGGTGACATCACATGATGACCAAAGCATGACATAAGGGAAAGAAGTGTGGTTGATTTATAACCACACAATTTTTCATGGTTAAAAATGATTAAAACAAAACAAAGTCAACCAACCAAGGCAAATCAAAACAAATCTCAAAAAACACAAAAGCTCTTCCCTTTTCTTCATCAAGCTCTCGGCCAAAATAAACACAGCAACTTCAAACTGCCATATCTCCTTCAATACTCACTAAAATGTTGTATTCTATAGCTCGTTGGAAAGGTATTGAGATGGCCTACAACTCTTGTTCACAAGTCTCGTCCAAATAAGCATGGTAAGACCCTCATTTTTACAGTTCTTTCAATCGGACTTTTAGAAACTTTAAAGCCTAACTTTGTGTTCTTGATTTCTTTGGAAAGATCAAGCTTGTAGGAGGCTCCATAAGGCTTCCTAGTAAATTTCCACCCTCCAAGAAAGGTATAAATCTTCACACCCTTTAGTAATAAGTTTGAATGTTGAATTTTGGAGATGGTTTGGATGGATGAGTAGTAATTTGAATGATAAGCATGATTCGAGCTTAATTGTTAAGTAGTTTAGTTGAATTTGGAGATGTTATAATATATGATTGGATTGAGATCCTTGAGCTTATTATGACTGAAATCAGTAGCATTGATGTGTATCTTGAGTTGTTGTTGATTGGTAGTTGGATTGATATGATTTGGAATGGTAAAAATTTGGGAAATCGCGTAAACATAGCCGTCGTAATGTCCGGTTTACTTTAGACTGTTTTTGCTCTTAACATCAGGACCCGAGAACTCCCTTTTAGGTTTTGACCATTTCCATGATTAGATAGTTCATGTTACGAGCTTCGTTTTGATATGTAGTTCGTTTGATTCCGATGTACGGTTTAGGAGAAATGACCGTTTTAAGTAACGACGTTTCGCGACCGAACCATTACCCCTCGCCTTACTTTGAAACAATTATGTTAAGTGGATTAGGCAGTTGGTAAGGTACTCGCGAAAGAATCTCCTTAAAACCCTTAATGGTTAATTTATTAAAAATAGTGGAGCCGAGAGTACTCGAGCGACTTAAGTGAATCATTAAGCGCAAAAGCGAACGTTAGAGTTCAATTGGTTAAAGTCTAGTTTCTTAAGCGACCGGGGTTTAATTCTGACTTATTTTGTTGTTTATAGGTTATCGGACCCACTCTAAGCTTAAGTCTATCCGGGAGCACTCAGGCAAGTTTTCTACCCGTTATACTGTTGTTGTGATGTAAATATATGTATATGCATTATCTTGTGATAAGTGCATGATTGTTATTAGCAAATTTTGTGATATATTGGAGCATGCTGATATGGTATATATGCATGTCTGTTTCGTAATCTTGATATATATATGTTGATTCAATTGCTTATAAGTTGCATAATACTTATGCTAGAGATAAGCAGTAGTTGCGTATACCCTTAGTATAGGGGACCCAAAGGTGAACATTTTCTAAAACCGGGAGTCGATGTTCCCGAGTATATTATATATATATATATTTATATATATATATTGATATAGTTTTCAAAACTATTAATCGAATAAGGTTTATTCGATAACTTTATTTTAAATAATGAATATTATTTGAATATTCATTCGAGGACTTATGACTCCGTTTATTCTATTTAATGAATATTATTTTGAATATTCATTCGAGGAATTATGACTTAGTTTATTTTATTAATTGAATATTATTTGAATATTCATTCGAGGGCTTATGACTCAGTTTATTTTATTAATTGAATATTATTTGAATATTCATTCGAGGGCTTATGACTCAGTTTATTTTATTAATTGAATATTATTTGAATATTCATTCGAGGGCTTATGACTCAGTTTATATTATTTAATGAATATTATTTGAATATTCATTTGAGGATCTATGACTCCGATTATTGCTGAGTTATATTCTTTATTTTATTAAAGAATAAGGTGTCGATAATCAAACTTATTTTTGATTATTCAAATAAAGATAGTACTTTCGTATAAGTATATCTTTGGTTATTTAATACTCATTTCAAGTATAAGTCTTACAACTTCTACTTCAATTATTTGTATAAAGATTATTCTTTATGGGAATATTATTTAAATAATAATATTCAGATATTTTCTAAATATATTGGGACTGATTTACTTCATTAAATCAGCATTACTCCAAACACTCTTTAAAGTATTTTTGAGTCTTCAAAATGATTTTTA
The DNA here is from genome assembly GCF_009905375.1 of Apium graveolens. Classification (NCBI taxonomy): domain Eukaryota; kingdom Viridiplantae; phylum Streptophyta; class Magnoliopsida; order Apiales; family Apiaceae; genus Apium; species Apium graveolens. The sequence continues at coordinate 223,749,892 of NC_133649.1, read as the reverse complement.
AAAGTTAGAGCGGATCCCAAAACTCATTTTTATATTTAAGATCTTCCTTTTAAAGGGGATTTAAATACTCGCTCAAAACCTGAGGGATCCAGCTCTGTGGTGTATTTTATATTCGCAACAAGGTTGCAGTTTTGGTAAATGAATTGATTACTTACCCAACATTCGGGAAGTAAGTCCATCTATCGAGTCGGCATAAGCAACATGGGCTTAGTGGGCGTCCATGATAGTGTAAGTGGCTTAGTGGGAGTCCATCAAATGCGTAAATGGCTGAGTGGCAGTCCAGCATAAGGTCCTATTGCGACCAGGGTGATGGCCAGTGGGGAATTCGTCCATCTACTAGTAGAAAAAGTTACTTATTGGTATCTTTGCCTGATCAGCAAGATATCAGGTTTATGCCAAAATTCTTTCCTTTCCAAATTTATTGGATATTGCAATTCTGTTCATACTTTACATGACAGAGGTTTTCAGGAAACGTATGTATATATATAGGTGTATATATATATCGGGACTTAATGAAGTATCTCGTAACTTCATTATTTATAATGATATTCAAAGATTGAATCTATTCAAATCTTGTCTTGTAGTCTCATCTATGTGATGAACTTTTGAAACTAATTATAACTTGAACGGTGGTAGTTCAAGTAGTATTCGGAAAAGATATAAGTATATTGGAGTATCTTGTAACTTCATCTTTTCAACTTATATCTGGTTAATGATTATCTTATGCATGACAAAGATTTTCACAAAAACGTTGAGACAAGGTTAGATATATGAGATCACCTTGCAACGATATTTTTATACAGTTATAAACTGGAACTCTGTGTATATTATGCATGGAAGAGGACTTCCAAGATTTTGAAAAGTATATATATATACATATATACTGAATATTTTGCGACTTGGTCGCGTTAAGATATCAAACTTTGTTCATTTCTTCTTGACCAAGACTTTCATGAGTACTATGAGAATGCTCATATATTGTTAATTATTATACATATTATTTCGGTGGGCTTGTTGCTCACCCTTGCTTTCTTCTTTCATCACACAACAACAGATAGAAAAGATGAACAGGACCAAGCTCCCGATTCGCAAGCGGTTAGGAAACGTTCCGCAGTTTCCTGTAGGCGTTGATGCCGTTATAGCCGAGGTAGGATCTACCAATAGGCTAGGCTTTCAACTTTTGATGTACCAGACTTATGTATATTTATGAATTGTAATAATGGCAAAGAAATGTAAATTTATTCAGAAACCCTTTTAAGGTGTATTGACAGATAATTGTGGAATAAAATGACTTGTGATTATTTTGGATGTTCATCTCTGAGACTATAACATGTGGTGTGTGTGTTTATTGTGGGGTCACAATACAGAGTAGTTGATTAATTATTAAGATTGGGTGTTATTAAGGGAAATGGAACTCGTGACAACCCGGATCCCCGACCCCGAATTTGGGGGTGTTACAGAAGTGGTATCAGAGCTAAGCGTTATAAACCTCAGAGATGATGTGACGTTAAGATAATAACTAAGATAATAAGAACTCTTGCCAAGTTCATAGTCGGGCTACCTAACGTAGTACTGACAGTTAAAACCCTTATGGGAACCCTTATAAATATCGTGATAGAAGAGTAGTTCGTTATCGTATATGGTAGCGGGACTCCGAACCCTGAGGTTGAGGAGCAACAACGCGATGATGTTTTATTACTAATTGGAGACCGGATTGTGGATCCGATAGAGCGTCCTAAGGCAGGACCGGATGATGTTTATATTGAGGATGTAGCGGTTGAGGATGTTGTCCTAGAAGGGATTGTTGCTGAGGAGGATCCCATGGAGGATCCTGACAAGAATGAATAAAGGACCACTGAGGAATTGATGACCATGGTTAGGGAAACTACCAGAGGTAGGATTGGCCGGTCACTACCGGAGGTTCGTTCAAGTTTGTAAAGATAGTAGCCCCTTTAACGCGGCTTACTCGTAAGACTGAGAAGTTCGAATGGACAGAGAAATGCGAGAACAAATTTTAAGAACCGAAGCAAAGGTTGGTGACGTTCCCTATGTTGGCGTTGCCGGATGGAAAATGAGATTTTGTGATGTGTAGTGACGCTTCGCATAAGGAATTAGGGTGCTTCATATACAGCACAGCAAGGTAATCGCGTACGCGTCAAGACAATTAAGGGAATATAAAATTCAATATCCCCACCCATGAGCTTGGGCTCGTGGCAATAGTTTTGCCCTAAAGATTAGAGGCAATACTTGTACGGAGAGAAGTGCAAGATTTACACAAACCATAGGAGCTCTAGTACATTTTCACGCAGAAAGAGCTCAACATGCGCCAAATGAGGTGGTTAGAGCTAATCAAGAATTATGATTGGGAGATTCTTTATCATTCAGGGAAAGCCAATGTGGTGGCTGATGCCCTTAGTAAAAAGGAGAGACTCGAGATAATAATGTCTTTGGGAGAGTTTATAAGAGATTTTAAGGAAATGGAAATAGAAGTGAAGGTAACCGGAACCGGTACCGAAAAGCTGTTTGAGATTGCAATACAGACCGAATTTTCGGGAAAGAACATATTGTGCCAGAAAAAGTGATGAATGAAGGCAGAGAGCCAACAATTAGATAAAAGATTAATATCGAGAAAAATGATAAGGGAATAATGAGGTATTCCTATAGAATTCGAGTTCCAAACGTTCAAGAGCTTAAAGATGAAATCTTAGATGAAAGCTAGTTTGAGGAATAAGATTTAGAGCAAACCCTGAATGTGATAGTCAGGGAGGTTGCCATCAAGAAAGAAAGAACCCATAACATAATATAGTGGAAAATAAGGTTTTTAATGTATAAGATAACCCCGATTATGGGAGAAGGTTGAAACATTTCATACTAAGGAAACAGAAAGTCGAGTAAGGAAAGGAGACCCGAGACAGTACTCCTATACGGCAATTTATGGACCTATCTAGACAGAACTTAGACTATTATCCCCAACCACCACCTTGAGGAAACAATGCGGTAGGAAATTCTTTTAGGGCCTTTAAGTCGCTAAGCCCTTAGAGTTCCAAGGAACAAGTTGAACCAGTCGAGGCAAGAACCTCGCTAAAGGAAATATAGGAATCATTTGAGATTCTAAGTGATGGACGAATCACAAAAGACTGTTTTTGTCACTTACCCTCCTAAGAGAAGGGCCACCACTGGTGAAAGACCAAGAAAGGCACGGAGCCAGAGGTTAGAATAAACTGATTAAAGTTCAGTCAATTGTTTTCGGGAAAGTAATTCCCAAGGTTGTGGAGATAGTGTAAAAGCTTTAGAGTCAGAACAAAGGCGGACGAGTATGATGAAATATGAAGCTAAGTTGTAAAAGTTGTCAAGATTCGTTCTGATGACAAGAATCCCAGAACGATGTGATGCTTGAAGTCAATGATTAGTGGGTTCATGAAATAATGATAAGAGAAAGGAAAATAAAAAGAAACTGAAGGGAAAAGGAATATAAAGGCAATAGAGTTTGAGGAATGATAAGGGAGTTGGGTATGAGGAAACCCTAAAGACTCGTAGCAATAGAAATAGAAAATTATGTAATTTTCAGGATGAGGGTGATTCACCATGAGTTAAAGTTGATGATTGAAGGAATAAGAGATACATATATTTTATCCCCTGTAAGTTGGGAGGATTTGAGGAAACCTTGAGATAGTTCGAAGGATAAATATTGAGACGCGGATAGACTGAGGAGACAAGGAAGTAAGAAATTAGGAAAATTGGATGAAGGAAGTGACCTTCAAGAATGTGAAGTATATGTAAGACCGGTGGCATGATACCCAGGAAGGGAGACACCAGGAATGAGAGATATCCCAACATTGAGATGACTGTTGAATTAAACAACAAAAGTAAATAAGGAATTATTAAGAAGAGGTTCACGTTGAACACGACCAATATCTTCCAGAATATCCTTGTTATCGTTACCAAATTAGGCAAGAAAAGCGGATAACCGTTGTTATCTTTTGGAGGCCATATTGATTGACCTCATTTTGAATACAGATGTAATTGTGAAAATTAGGCATATACTATCGAGGTGGGAATGATTGAATAAGACACCCCTATCAGGGATGTATGACTTGATTTATCCATGGAAGGATGCATGTACCCTTTTTAAAGGTGGAATTAAGGATAGAACATCGGTAACTTAAAACGAATCCTAGGGGAATGCATAAAGGTTGGCATTTCACCCTTAATAGGGATAGTATGAGTTTTGACAGTATGAATTGGAAAGGATTAAGGTAATAATAACCTTTAAGGATCAGTGGAGAAATTTTTCAGAAGTATATAGACAATGGTTCTAGTATTAGTAAATGGTATTTTGATATGCCCTGTATATAGGGAATACAGGAGGAACGATTGAAGGATAACCTTAGAGGTTTTACAAGGAGAAAGGTAATATTCAAAATTCTCAAGAATAGAAATGTTGATAAAGGGAATATGACGTAATTATAATGATGCCAAAAAGGGGCACGTGTTAAACCACGAGAGAGTATGGATCGAACCAGTAAAGGTCAAAATTGTTCAGGGCAATTAGAGCCTAAGATAAAAGATGTTCTAAGTATGATTGAAAGTCAGTCGTGACAGTGATTAACCTCTAAAGACTGAGGCAATAACTTATGGAAAAAGATGGTGATATTTTTTTTACTCATTAGATTTTAAGGAACACATCTTCACATAAGTTGTGATTGAAATGAGGTAGAAAATTATTTGGAGGTGGTTAAAATGACATTGACTGTAAGGAAATTTTACTATCAGGAAAGGCCAAAGAGGTGGCCGACACTTTAAAGGTAAGAGGATAATTATAAGCGCTTGTGCCAAAAGAATACAGTGATGATGGTTAAAGCTGTGAAGGTTGTATTATGGTTTGGAAGATTGACATTCCTTCTGATGACTGTGCAATACCCAACCGTAATAGTAGTTGGTAAAGGTTTAATTCGTGTAATCGCCATGAGCGGGCTATCTATCTCAGGAGATACTATCTTGAGAATGAGCCTGGACCATGTTTCAAAAAAAAAGGACTAAACAAACCTTTGAGTTAAGTCTTCTATTGAAGGCATATGATTAAGAATGGTATTAACCTGCTATCATTGCTTTCATTAAAACTCTTCTGCAATTTTATCTGCTTCATGTCTTGTATGTATGTCAGGATCAGGAGTGTTCTTCATGAATCATGAATGGTGATTATGTTACCTCCTTAGAAGGATTTGATACGACATGTATGGACTCCGTATGGTTATCTATTAAGACTTCATGGAAAATGAATGACTACAGTAGGTCAGTGGTGGACCATAGTAAGGCAGCAATGATTCTGCGAGTAATGAGCTGATTACAACCGTGAGAGTTGTATTGGAATGGATGTTGAGATTGAGTACCACTAATCGGGTCGTGGTGGTGTATAAGTTATCATTGATAGACTAATTAAGTAGATTATCTACCTATTGAATACTTATTCCTTCTTATCAATAGAGAGTCGTATTACTATACGAGGAAGGTTGCGGTGCAAGCATAGAATTCTAGTAACGATGATGTCTAGAATGAGATCCCAGATTCGATTTTCGATATCGAGGGAGTTTCAAAGGTGATTGTGTATAAGCTCGAGGAAGAGCCTTGGTCCATAGAATGATGGACGGAATAACAAATATTTAGGCATGTGAAATACGATGCTATAATACTTGATGTTGATATAAATACACATATGTTTTGTTCTCCTATGACAAACCTCTATAGTTCAGAGGTAGGTTCCAAGCCAGATATTTTATGGCAGTATATTTTTTTCATATATACAATTCTCTTCAATTCGTTCTTTTCTCTTCTTTTCATTTCATATAAACTGAGAAGAACAACCCTTCCAGAAGGGGAGGTATTGCCGAATGACTATCTATCTGTGTGATAGAAGCCGAGTAGGATACCAGCTATTATTTAATTGCTTGTCAAGTACTAAAGGCTGGCCACCTTCTGTACTAACTATGCGATATAACAAGTGTTCATGATCATAGTGATCTCTCAATGAATTCTTTTACTTCTATATGATTGATCAAACTTTGGGAAATAGAAACAGCTGAAAAAGGAGTAATAAAGTTGTGGTAGTATTCGGAATGGAAACACATTCGTGATACTAAGGTTGACGTGGTTATTAAAAGGTTATAGAACGCTAACGAGCAAAAGTATAACAAGTATAATATTAGGAACGGAAGGTAGTAGCGATTACGAACTGGAAAAGAATGGGTATTGAGAAGCAAAAGCTCTAATGCTAAAAGCTATAATGAAAGTCTGTGCAATAGACTTGCAAGAAATTGGAATGATCACATAACGCGGATTGAGTTTTCTCACGACAATAGATCATATGTCAGTATTGAGATATCGCCATATGAGATTTTTGAGGGAAGACAATGTCGATTCCCCTTATGTTAGGATGAAGTTGTAGAGCGCAGAATGCTCGGACCCGCAGTAGTCCAAATGACCAAGGATATAATAGACCTAATCGGAGGACGGCTGGTAGTAGGCCAAGATGGACATAAGAAGCATGTTGATTTGACACGAAAGGACAAGGAATAGGAAGTAGGGGACCTAGTGTTGTTATAGGTATTCCCTTGGAAAGGAAGGATGAGGTTCAGAAAGAAATGAAAGCTAAGTCCACGAATTATTGGACCCTTGGATATATTAAGACGTATTGGGAGGATAGCATATGAGCTAGCCCTAACCCCGAACATGTAGCAGGTCGTAACGTGTTTCACGTATCAATGTTAAGGAAGTCTAATTCAGATGCCAGATAAATAGGGGCATATGAGCACATAGATATGCAACCCGACGTAACCTATATGGAGCAACCAGGAAGGGTTATAGAGTGAAAAGGAACAAGTGCTTAGGAGAAGGATTATCAAACTAGGAAGAGTTTGGTGGTAGGACCACAATATGGGAAAATTTACTCGAGAGTTAGAAAGTGCAATGCTAAGAGAGTATCCCTATTCATTTTCTATCTGATTCTAGGACGGAATCCTTTTAAGGAGGGGAGACTGTAATAACCCCAATTTTTGGAAAATTTTTGAAACCCTTATGAATAGTGTTTTTGCTGAATGAGAAAACTTTTCATGCCACACTAGGTAGGGGTTCTTTTATGGATATTCTGAGATATTATTAGTACTCTATATGATAAATAAGTGTATGTAAAGATCGTCAGAATCCAAATTCGAACACTTTGATTTTTCCCGAGAATCTACCAGATACAGAAAGAATTGAGTATAAGGTAACAGAATAAAAAGGATTTAAATTCAAGGATTAAGAGAGAGGATCATGAAAGGAACATAATGTATTGAGAAAGTTTAAAGAAACCTAAGTAATAAGATCCCGGGTATGATCCCTCAAACGATAAACGAAAACGAAAGTTAAGCGAACCGTATAATAGATCAGCGGTCATTAGACAAGCAATTAAGAGTTAATCAAGGAGGTTAGGGATGATGATGTCATCAAACCAACAAGAAGAGGACAAGTGTGGAGGGTGACATCACATGATGACCAAAGCATGACATAAGGGAAAGAAGTGTGGTTGATTTATAACCACACAATTTTTCATGGTTAAAAATGATTAAAACAAAACAAAGTCAACCAACCAAGGCAAATCAAAACAAATCTCAAAAAACACAAAAGCTCTTCCCTTTTCTTCATCAAGCTCTCGGCCAAAATAAACACAGCAACTTCAAACTGCCATATCTCCTTCAATACTCACTCAAATGTTGTGTTCTATAGCTCGTTGGAAAGGTATTGAGATGGCCTACAACTCTTGTTCACAAGTCTCGTCCAAATAAGAATGGTAAGACCCTCATTTTTACAGTTCTTTCAATCGGACTTTTAGAAACTTTAAAGCCTAACTTTGTGTTCTTGATTTCTTTGGAAAGATCAAGCTTGTAGGAGGCTCCATAAGGCTTCCTAGTAAATTTCCACCCTCCAAGAAAGGTATAAATCTTCACACCCTTTAGTAATAAGTTTGAATGTTGAAGTTTGGAGATGGTTTGGATGGATGAGTAGTAATTTGAATGATAAGCATGATTCGAGCTTAATTGTTAAGTAGTTTAGTTGAATTTGGAGATGTTATAATATATGATTGGATTGAGATCCTTGAGCTTATTATGACTGCAATCAGTAGCATTGATGTGTATCTTGAGTTGTTGTTGATTGGTAGTTGGATTGATATGATTTGGAATGGTAAAAATTTGGGAAATCGCGTAAACATAGCCGTCGTAATGTCCGATTTACTTTAGACTGTTTTTGCTCTTAACATCAGGACCCGAGAACTCCCTTTTAGGTTTTGACCATTTCCATGATTAGATAGTTCATGTTACGAGCTTCGTTTTGATATGTAGTTCGTTTGATTCCGATGTACGGTTTAGGAGAAATGACCGTTTTAAGTAACGACGTTTCGCGACCGAACCATTACCCCTCGCCTTACTTTGAAACCTTGGTTAAGGACCTTAAAAGACTAATTGGGGTATGAAACAATTATGTTAAGTGGATTAGGCAGTTGGTAAGGTACTCGCGAAAGAATCTCCTTAAAACCCTTAATGGTTAATTTATTAAAAATAGTGGAGCCGAGAGTACTCGAGCGACTTAAGTGAATCATTAAGCGCAAAAGCGAACGTTAGAGTTCAATTGGTTAAAGTCTAGTTTCTTAAGCGACCGGGGTTTAATTCTGACTTATGTTGTTGTTTATAGGTTATCGGACCCACTCTAAGCTTAAGTCTATCCGGGAGCACTCAGGCAAGTTTTCTACCCGTTATACTGTTGTTGTGATGTAAATATATGTATATGCATTATCTTGTGATAAGTGCATGATTGTTATTAGCAAATTTTGTGATATATTGGAGCATGCTGATATGGTATATAAGCATGTCTGTTTCGTAATCTTGATATATATCTGTTGATTCAATTGCTTATAAGTTGCATAATACTTATGCTAGAGATAAGCAGTAGTTGCGTATACCCTTAGTATAGGGGACCCAAAGGTGAACATTTTCTAAAACCGGGAGTCGATGTTCCCGAGTATATTATATATATATATTTATATATATATATATATATATTGATATAGTTTTCAAAACTATTAATCGAATAAGGTTTATTCGATAACTTTATTTTAAATAATGAATATTATTTGAATATTCATTCGAGGACTTATGACTCCGTTTATTCTATTTAATGAATATTATTTTGAATATTCATTCGAGGAATTATGACTTAGTTTATTTTATTAATTGAATATTATTTGAATATTCATTCGAGGGCTTATGACTCAGTTTATTTTATTAATTGAATATTATTTGAATATTCATTCGAGGGCTTATGACTCAGTTTATTTTATTAATTGAATATTATTTGAATATTCATTCGAGGGCTTATGACTCAGTTTATATTATTTAATGAATATTATTTGAATATTCATTTGAGGATCTATGACTCCGATTATTGCTGAGTTATATTCTTTATTTTATTAAAGAATAAGGTGTCGATAATCAAACTTATTTTTGATTATTCAAATAAAGATAGTACTTTCGTATAAGTATATCTTTGGTTATTTAATACTCATTTTAAGTATAAGTCTTACAACTTCTACTTCAATTATTTGTATAAAGATTATTCTTTATGGGAATATTATTTAAATAATAATATTCAGATATTTTCTAAATATATTGGGACTGATTTACTTCATTAAATCAGCATTACTCCAAACACTCTTTAAAGTATTTTTGAGTCTTCAAAATGATTTTTAAAAGTTAGAGCGGATCCCAAAACTCATTTTTATATTTAAGATCTTCCTTTTAAAGGGGATTTAAATACTCGCTCAAAACCTGAGGGATCCAGCTCTGTGGTGTATTTTATATTCGCAACAAGGTTGCAGTTTTGGTAAATGAATTGATTACTTACCCAACATTCGGGAAGTAAGTCCATCTATCGAGTCGGCATAAGCAACATGGGCTCAGTGGGCGTCCATGATAGTGTAAGTGGCTCAGTGGGAGTCCATCAAATGCGTAAATGGCTGAGTGGAAGTCCAGCATAAGGTCCTATTGCGACCAGGGTGATGGCCAGTGGGGAATTCGTCCATCTACTAGTAGAAAAAGTTACTTATTGGTATCTTTGCCTGATCAGCAAGATATCAGGTTTATGCCAAAATTCTTTCCTTTCCAAATTTATTGGATATTACAATTCTGTTCATACTTTACATGACAGAGGTTTTCAGGAAACGTATGTATATATATAGGTGTATATATATATCGGGACTTAATGAAGTATCTCGTAACTTCATTATTTATAATGATATTCAAAGATTGAATCTATTCAAATCTTGTCTTGTAGTCTCATCTATGTGATGAACTTTTGAAACTAATTATAACTTGAACGGTGGTAGTTCAAGTAGTATTCGGAAAAGATATAAGTATATTGGAGTATCTTGTAACTTCATCTTTTCAACTTATATCTGGTTAATGATTATCTTATGCATGACAAAGATTTTCACAAAAACGTTGAGACAAGGTTAGATATATGAGATCACCTTGCAACGATATTTTTATACAGTTATAAACTGGAACTCTGTGTATATTATGCATGGAAGAGGACTTCCAAGATTTTGAAAAGTATATATATATACATATATAATGAATATTTTGCGACTTGGTCGCGTTAAGATATCAAACTTGGTTCATTTCTTCTTGACCAAGACTTTCATGAGTACTATGAGAATGCTCATATATTGTTAATTATTATACATATTATTTCGGTGGGCTTGTTGCTCACCCTTGCTTTCTTCTTTCATCACACAACAACAGATAGAAAAGATGAACAGGACCAAGCTCCCGATTCGCAAGCGGTTAGGAAACGTTCCGCAGTTTCCTCTGGCGTTGATGCCGTTATAGCCGAGGTAGGATCTACCAATAGGCTAGGCTTTCAACTTTTGATGTACCAGACTTATGTATATTTATGAATTATAATAATGGCAAAGAAATGTAAATTTATTCAGAAACCCTTTTAAGGTGTATTGACAGATAATTGTGGAATAAAATGACTTGTGATTATTTTTGGATGTTCATCTGTGAGACTATAACGTGTGGTGTGTGTGTTTATTGTGGGGTCACAGTACAGAGTAGTTGATTAATTATTAAGATTGGGTGTTATTAAGGGAAATGGAACTCGTGACAACCCGGATCCCCGACCCCGAATTTGGGGGTGTTACAATATTACTTGATTGATCCTCTTGAGTAACATGCTGATGATTCCTAAGTATTGATATCCCATCCTGATACTTGAACCCCTATAGAACCTTACCTTGAACTCTGATAGGCAGAAACTTACCAACATGATTCCTCATTGATTGATACCCTCTTTCCTATCCTAAAGCTTGACAATTCTGATATATATATACATCCTGAGCTAGAGATCATTACCTTAACACCCATAGTATTCGTGAAGCTTATCTTCTTAATGATCCAACACCTGTACCTTGACGAGAAACCATTGCTTTGAGCCCAGTTTGGCATTACCCCTTCATATTATCCATTAGTCTCACCATATTTTCCTGTCCAAATTCTGACATATGAAAACCCTTTTGGTTACCCCAATAGAGTAAAGTTTTGTGAATCATGGCCCTGAGATATAGTACCATATTTCCCATGTTTCGAGTTGATCTATAATCCCTTAATAAAAATATTTATTGTTAAAAGAGATTTTGTTACAATTCGGCATCAGCTTTTGAAATAAATAAAATGTGGGTTTTCAGTCCCAAAGGGGGATAAATGTTTTCTTGAATAGTGGATCTGGACTGCGACGCGAGTCATTTCCACACTTATATTAGGCTTAAAAGTTGCCTAGGGATTCCCGTTAATGTTTTAGAACCCAACGAGGTTCGGGATTACTTCGCGGCTGATCACCGGCTGTAATCCGTAGCGTCATAAAATGATTTTGATTAAGACATGATTTTAAAATTGATTTGATACAAGCAAAATGATTCCATCTCACATAGTTTTATCTCTCGTTACCTTTGGTTATGTCTTTCCATTGTCATTCTTAAAAGTATATCTCAGTTTATGTTTTGTGTCGTACTATTAGCACTTGTTGAGCATTTGGCTCACTCCTTGCTTTAACCTGATATTACAGCTAGCAGCTATGGTTAGATTCAAGCAGACTGCCCGTAAGACCTGTGATGCTGATGCTTATGTTCGAGCTCAGGTAGAATAAGTAATAATAGTTGTGTGAGGACTCGGTATTTGTAATCAGATGTAATAGCTGGTAGTGTTGGGCTGTTCCAAACCCTAAACTGTAAGATCTTGGATTTGGTTGTGTATTCTTCATTAAAATGATGTAATAGTTATATTTATTTTGCTGTTTAAGTTGGGGGTGTGACAAGTTTCATATTAAAATCATAAATTGTCAAAGTTGCTGAAGTTACATATTTATTTACAAAGTTGCATATGATGTTGGATATTGGATTATGAAGTTGCATAGTAGCAACTTCAACAATTTACGACTATAAGTGGGTATTTAATTGCATATAATATTGCATGTGTTATTGCATTGTAGATTTATACATTATTACAAGGATTATCATGCACTGGCATGATAAGTTTGAATTCATTTGGATAGGTGGCCCCGTAGGGGCTCTTAATGAAGCTACACTTTAAATTTTAGAAATAGAGTAAAGTTTATCACAAGGTTGCAAATTAGGTGATATTTGCATATAGTGTAGCATTCACTGTTGCTAATGTTTAGCAGACATTATAATGCTAATATGCAACAATCAACTTTAAATGCAACTGAAAGTCACTTAATACCTTAACCTCAAAGTCAAATATATAAAACTAGTAGTTCTATTACGTGTACTATAAAAGGACAATTATGTCTTTGCTTGAGAAAAAAAAAATTATGTATTCATATAAAGTAACTAATTCAAGCAAGTCTGAGTGGAGAATTTCGACAAGTTCTCCTATTATGTCTGTATTGATTGCAACTCCCGCATTTGACTTGTTCACGCTGTTTTGCATTCATCTCCCAAGAAGCTTTGTATCTTCTTCTTTTTTGTCTGCCCACTCTTACTCGTCCTTGTGGAGGATATAATGCCATTGACTTGATATTTTCGGGTACTTCCCACGTGTCTTCGTGACCAACAGGGAACGCTGTCTCTTCATATGCATGAATCATTGCTTCCTTTATGAAATATGGTGAACAATAATCATATGGATCATGATTATCCTTTTGTAAAACAACAATTGTATGAGCACAAGGAAGTTGGTCCAGTTGAAATCTATTGCATGTGCAGGTTCTCAAACCAATATCAACTATAGCTTTTCTATCATCATTGCGAACTTCAAACAAAACATCAGTTATCGGATGCACCTCTACACATAATTATCTTTGCATGTATTATCATGTTTACGCACCTTTGTATCATCTGCTTTTGTAGCCCCTTGAGCAACTACAAACTGTATATTTTCTAGATCCACTCAAAGGAGAAATTCCCGTTAGATCAACATAAGTATGTTTTCCTCTATTCCAACTATAAATTAACACATTAGTTGGCCTAAGATTTGATCTGACTTCACCGGGAGTAGTAAGAAAGTAAACATGTGTTTTTATTAACTGCAATCCCAACTCTCCATAATACATCATATAACACAACTTTTACCAAGTCTTGACGATATTTGAACCGTGGTTATTTTTTACCATGAACAATGTACTCTACAAATAAATCTATTTGAAACGTGCATAATGGACACTGAACTCTATTTGAAAATAAAAGAATCATGAGCATGTACAGTAATATCATCTGATATTACATTGGTGTCATACGTTGTTATAGTCCCTCTATGGGAGTGGCTAATAGGAAATCCTGAGTATGTATGGCTCCCAAGCACTGGAAAACTGTATGTATGGCTCCCAAGCACTAGAAAGCTGTTGTTTCTCTTCCTGAAAAATTAAATTTATTAGGCAAATTCTCGCAAATACCACTAAAGTAAAGCTCTGCCAAATAGTGCATTGGCTTTGGGGGGGAACCCTTTAGTGGATAATTTAACCAAATCTATACCGGAGAGCACAGTTTACAACAATTCATGTGCTAAAGTAAAATGATCTTCGACTGAAATCATCTCACATCCTCGTAAAATATGATCATGTAATTCAATAGATTGGATGCGAGAATTCACAAATACAAATAGTATAGCGCCGCTAGCAGTATACACACCCAGAGTACCCGAACGAATAGGCAAAGTCGGCAATCTCCATTGAAGATCACCAAATCCAAGACCTTCCGATGTTACAATATTGTCTAGTGTCTTCCTGAATACGGTATCAAACTGAGCAGAAGTTTCTCCAAAAAATTATGGTGGGCAAGTGCGCAAAGCATAAGGGTTATCTAGTCACATACAAATCCTAAGTAACATAAACTCACATTGAGGATCATCAAATTTCTCCAAAACACACATAAGCTCTACACATTTTACAACTTTCTTTTTAGCGAATTCCTCTACAAACTCTCCGCCCATGCTTATAGAACCACCAAAAAGTTTGACCCCTACTTGAGGCCTACCAATATCAGGCAAAAAAAGTCCATCTCGAGAAATACGTGGGTCAGAAACATGGCAAAAACATATGTATTTCCTATATTAAGCTCCAAACCCAATCCTGACCCATTTAATTCAATAAAAGTCAAGGTCTTAGAGACTTCAACTGAATCCCCAATCATAATACCACCATCAAAATATCACGCTTGAAGAGAAAGAGTACATACCTCGTGTATTCTAAGAATTAACGGGTGTAGAGTCAGTGCAAAGAGGGGAGGTCTCAATGGATGCTCTTCATGTATACCACGAGCTGACCATATTAATCCGGACCCCAAAAATAACCTAGCTGGTTTCCTATAAAGAAACTCCACCCAAGAAGATATAGATGGACACCTAGCTCTAACATCTTTAAGCATTTTTCCTATATCAATCATATTAAAGGTATTCTTGAAGTCCACCAAAAATATAAGTAGATTAGGATTTAACCCATGTACCTCAACAAACCAACTAGCTGCGTGCAAAATAGAAACGATTCCTCTTGAAAATCTCACACCAAATTGAAAACCCCCTAAATAAAAATTCATCTCTTCACCCACCTTCTACATAGCCACTTTGGAAACTAAACGTCTTCATATAGGACTTACTGCACTTGGTCTGACTCCACCATCAGGCTTGAGAATCGGCTTCAAAGGTGCGCTTGCAATAAATTCCGCTAAAGATGTTGGACATTTACCATTTAACCACAAGTTTACAACTGGTGTTAGGATCGCAATAAGCTCTTTATCCATGACAGACTCGAAACCATAAAAAAATCAAGTAGATTTTGAGCCCTCAAACCATATCGTCCGCAAGAAATCACTTTTTGAAAAGATTTAATATAGCGAAGAACAATTTCATCATTAACCAAAATAGGATCTTCGGTACCTGGAGAGGTAGGAAATATTGGAGCAAATGCATATGGGCGCTGTTTTTCAAGTAAAAGTTTAGTTTGATGGCTATCAGGTACAAATCCAGATGATGTCAAAATCTTAACCGCTGCCCAACAATAACCATCAGAATTTTTTCTCAAACACTGTTTCACATTATCTTTTTTAGGAGACTGATCCATCCTGAGACTAGGAGGACATGATGTCTCTGCAAATAAAGTGTCAAGTAACTTTAAAAGACCTCCAAGCTCACTCCAAGTTCCCAACGCGGTAATGATGCACTTCTGTCGCAAGGCCTTTCAATTTTCAGATCTTTTTTCTTGACGTTCACGTGGAATGTAGGGGTAAATGTCAATATAATAAGAAGAGGAAGGGTCGCTTACAATTGTAGCCAAAACATTCCTTAGATCTTTTAAAAAAGCAAATCTACAAGCAGATGGGAATACTATTTACTGTACGAAATGGGCACTAAAAAACTTTGTCAATTATTGTGACATCCAAAACATGAGGATATACAACAGATTCAGGGTCTGAAAGATCCACAACATTGTTGACAATGTATATAGCCGAATAATACCCCGAATATAGAAAGAAATGAAACTGTCTAACTCATACATATGGGGTAAAAAGGATTATACATTAGCATGTTTATGATAAAGTATGAAGGAAAGAGAGAAAAATGGGATTTTATTACAATAAGACTTGTTCTCAAATACAAGGTAATTGGGCTTTATATATCCAACAATTAAACAATAACAAAATAAAACATCTTAACAAGAAAACTATTATAATAATGAATATCCAATAATAATAATTTTATATATGTTAACATCCCCCTCAAACTCATAATGGTGAATCGAGAGTTTGGCAAACATGAAACTTAGCCACATATTTAAATGATCCAAAGCTGCAAGTGAGAAAACAAAAGTATCCAAATGAATCCAAACATAGTCACATGTCCAAGACAACCAAATACCAACGGAATCCAAAGCATACCAACATAGGAGAAATTGTCCAAAAATGCAACAAGACAGGAGAAAACAGAGCAATCCAAGTGTATCTAAACTGAAATCAGAGTTAAGAAGAAATCCAATCAGCAAGTGAACAAAAGCCATCCATATCATCAATAACCAAACAAAATAACTTTGGAAGTAAATCAAATTTGCAACCAATACCAAAACCACAAGCGTTATCCAATAACCAAAGAAACTTTAAAACTAAAACAAATCTGCAACCATCAAAACTATATCCAACTTCAAAATCAAACCCAATAACTAATACAAACAAACTCCAAATAACCGAATCCAAGTCAACAAACTGTATTCGATCTTCAACCAAATTCAAAATGTATCCAAATCTAATCAAATTTCATGAAGGGCACCAGATATACTAAACCAATGTGCCTAAAGCACCAAATAAACTAAATCAATCCCGTGAAGGGCCAATGTGCCTAGAGCACCAAATAAACTAAAGTAATCACTCGAAGGGCCAATGTGCCTAGAGTACCAAATTAACTTAACCAATCCCGCGAAGGGCCAATGTGCTAGAGTACCAAATAAATTAACCATATCCCTCGAAGGGCCAATATTCCTAGAGCACTAAATAAACTATATAATCCTTCACTGGGACAGTGCGCCTTGAGCATCAGTTAAAAAAATAAAAGGCGGAGAAGGTATATAGATGTGCCTAGGGCCACCCCCATCATCAATACGAGAAAAGAAATGGAAGATGTTGGGGAAAGAAAGGAAAAATAAACAGTATTATCAATGAGCCAATATCATCAAAGAGAGACAAAGAGTGTGTATGAGAGTCCTAACCAAAACCAGTAGAAAAAAATCAACCAAAACCAATTTTGTTTATCCTATAGAAATCCAACAAATTCGAAGAAAAAACAGTAATCATTACTAAAACTCAAAATCATCCAAAGAAGCGATTTGGAGAAAAAGACTAGAAAAAAAAAATCGAAACACATGTTTTAAACCCAACATGTGTTAGCCACAACTATCGACTCTCCATCAATCTATCCCACATCGAAACATATCTCTTGATAATGATAAGTATAGAGCAAAGAGAAAAAAGTGGGATTTTGTTATAATAAGACTTGTTATCAATTACAAGAGAATGAGGTTTTATATAGTTAACAAGTAAACAATAACAGGGAAAATATCTTAGAAAGGAAACTATTATAATAATAAAATTATCCAATAATAATAATGTTATATATGTTAACATTTTACAATGCTTGCGAAGTGAATGTATAGTCAAGCACTCACCCCAAAGTCATTGCTCAACTTGACAAAGAGCAACATCAACCACTATAAAGATGCCAAATTCTTTACTAATAAGCTCTTTAACATAAGTAATTTGTGAATCAAACTGAAGGTGATGTTCATGGAAGTGAGTGATAAAAATAAGCATGCATAATCAAACCTCTGAAAGGACAATGAATACACCTTACAAATAGCCATCGGAGAAATAAGTGAAAGTAAAAAAACAAAATCCCCAAAAAAAGTATTTTTTAATAAAATGACTATTTTTAATGAGATATAATATAATAATATTTCACTACAAATCGCCTAACTATGCCATCATAATGATGACCAATAGTATAACTAAATATTACCGCAGGGATAATTTTCTTTTTTAACAAAATAGTATGAATGTTATCTTTTATTTTATAAAATGGGATTTTAATTTTCTTTTTTGGAAAATACCACTTTGCAAACAAATGCAACTAAAATGTAAATAAATGCAATTTTAAATGCGGAAAAGGCTGTATATAATTGATTTTGCTTGCAACATGTACTTATGTAAAAAAAAATATAAAACAATAAAATTACAAAAAAAATTATTTGTTAAATTTTTATTTTAGTTGAAATAAATTAATTAGCATGTAGCTAAATCTTAATTATCAGCCACATACTAGACTTTTAATAATATAGGTTTCATAATACTATATAGTTTAAATAGATTATAAAAGAATTAATTATTTTTATTTTCTTATGTTTAATAAAAAACAATTTGTTATTTTTGAAAATAACTTTTTTTTATTAATTTGAACTTAAGTTCATATTGTTTAATTTCAAGTTTTTATGTTTCTCTGGTAATAAATTTTGTCATTACTTATAAAAATTTGTTTAATATTACAAAAGTTTATAATTTAGTTTCAATTAAAATTTTAATATTGGTTAGAAAAAATTGGAAATGGCAACATGTTATTTTTTGAAAATATTCATATTTGAACAAATGTGTCATATATGGATTCTGCTTATGCTTACACTCCTTGGCGTTTTGGTTAATCTTTCTTATATTGGATGGCCCCAGAGCTACATCCCTCTGTCGGGGATCCTGCCACTTTCAAGTCCATGACCGAGACTGTTTTCCAGTTAATTACTAATCTAGCTTTCCATAAAGAAACACAAAATTATCAGATTGATATATACTTTATTTCATAGTATTGTAAAATTTATTTCATTTCTCACATATGATGCAGGAGGCATCAGAAGTCAGGAGAAGGAGGAAGAGGTTAATATTTGCACCAGTTAAGGAAGCTCGTAAAGCTAAGGAGGCACTACTTTAGAGATGACCAACGATGTCGATGAGGAGTAGGCAAAAATTGTTGAGCCAGAAGCTTTTCCAGAGGTGATCAAGGCTGTTGAGGAGGAAATAAAGGAGGAAGCAGCTTTGGAGAAAATTGAGGTTCCCAAAGAGACTGTGTGGCCATGGAGAAAGAAGGCAGAACATAAGAAACTGTTAGAAAATAGTAAAGTTTAAAACATAAATTAGTTGTGTTTTCGATGAAATTACCAGAAACTAACAAGTGAAGGTTCTTCCTTTTTATAAGGACGTAAACTTTCATGTTTGGATCTAAGATATTTTCTTAGTGTAATACATGAAGACATGAGAGCAAAATTGCTTATTTATATAAATGTTGTTTTAGTTTTAGTTGACAAGTGATTTGTGAATTCTCTTGACATACTCAGAGGACTTGAACGTAAGCTCAGGGCTTGCGAGGTTGATCAGGGGATATGAGCATAGGCTCGGGCTTGTGAGTCTAAAAATTGGGACTCCATATAGTGCTCATCCTTAGCTCAGGTCTTGAGCTTTAATATACTATATTATGCTCAGGGCCAACTAAATACTGAAACTAAATACATGAATATCTATAAATAAGTTTATGGTATATTAAATTTAATATTAATATCAAAATAAGGATTATTATTATTTTAATAATTATGATAATAGACTCTTGATATCAATATAATAGATAGAGATATATAAATTAGGGGTTACGTTACTATTTTGAAGAAAGAAGAAGAAGAAGAAGAACAAACCCTAGTCTCTCATCTCGCTCTCTCACACACATATATACATACAAGATACATAGGTTTTCTTGGTCTATTGAGGTACTGGTCATTGTTGAGCCTTCTCATATCTGTGAACGGATCGCTCTAAGCTATTTTATCCTGAAAGTGATATTGTGGAAACTCATCACAGCGTAAGTGGGGAAATAATCTCTTCAAGAACAGTCAAGTCTTCTCGAGGGTTTGGCAACTCAGTTGGTTCTCGAATTCTGATAAAGTTTCATAGAGCTAAGTGATTTCCTCTTTTCTCATTTCAATTTAGTTGCTGATTATAGTTTGTTTCAACCTTCGTGATTGTTTCGTTATTGGTTAATTTACCGGTTCTTTTTAATTATTATATAATTATCCCATTGTTGCACATTTTAGTTATTATACCCAACAATCTTGAAGATATTATTTGTTATATTATTAAATTAGCAAGATGGTTAACAAAACTGAGCCTCCTAATGTTGTTGATGTTGGTTCTGGTGGTACTGGTTCCACCATTGATTGGACTACGTATTGCTTTCCACAACCAATTGATTTATCGGGCATGCCGGATAAATTTGTGGGAGGCTTCTTTTTCTCGCTGGCATGAAAAGATGAAGCTCTGGTTAACGGTAAAGGGTCTATCACTGATGGTACAGTATGATCCTCCTGTTGTGGATCAAGAGAAGTCTGATTATGCTAAGGTTTATGCTTTGTGGGCTGAAAAGGATGGGGTGGCTAGGGCATCCATTTTGGCCGCTTGAGCAAACACATTTTTCGATGTCTATTCATCGGATGCCTACACTGTAAAAGTCTTATAGGAGAAGTTGTACCAAACTCACAATATTGATTATTAAGGTCATGAAAAGTATTCTATGGTGAGGTTTCATGATTTAAACTGGTGGATGGAAAATCCATGACTAAGTAAGTGCATGAGCACCAGATGTTGGTTCATGCTTTGGGTGAGTCTGAAATGGTCTTACTCGAAAAGTTTCGAGTTATGTTGGTGATTGAAAACTCCCTAAGTCTTGGAAAGAGTTTGCACTTTCCGTAAAAAGAAAGAAAAGAGAGATTATATGGACAAACTTGATGTTAGAGATCTCTGTGCAGGAACAATACAAGTCCAAACAAGGATATGTGATGCATGCTGAATATGTGAGTAGCTTGAAGGTGAATGTAGTGACTGTAGGACAGAAAAGGAAATCTGTCTCAAAGAAGGATAACACTAAAACTGACTAGAACAAGGCTAAAAAACCAAAGGCAAATAAATTATGTTGGTCTTGTGGACAGGTTGGTTATCGGACCAAGGACTGTCCTGTTAAGAAAGCTAAAAAAGCTGGAGTGGTAGCTCAAACAAATAATGTGCTTGGACTTGGAATCAATAGTGGGCCTATGATTAACATGGTTGTTAGCGAGGTTGTTGCCTCTGAATCCAATAACGGGTATGTAACCCACAACCCTGTACTATTTTTCACTTATCTGTCATATGAATGGTTGATTGATACTGAAGGTAATGTGCACAATTGTGCTGATATTACTCTCTTTTATCTTATCAACAGAATCATGGGGTGACAGTGACGATGGGGGATGCCCGTGCTGCTCAAGTGCTTAGTGTAGGAAATGTTGACCTGAAGTTTGCTTCTAGGCATATTCTGTCTCTCGCTAGGGTGCATCTGTTAGGACGAAAACACGCGCTAATTTTACACACAAGTATACGCATTCACAAGTAATATAAAATATAAATCAGATTCGTACCCACAGAGACTCTTTCTAGTTAACTTAAGATTATGCACCTATGCAACAATGGTATGGCTATCGCTCAATGCTAAGATAATAACAATTGAGATGTTTATAACTAAGATTAAACTAAAATGCAATTAACTAAGAATAAAAGTGATTGAATTAACTATATGAGACAAACATGGGATTCTAACTTCATTACTTCTTCATTCAAAGTCAATATTTTTAACCTTAGCATGTGTTGGTGATGACAACTAATCATATAACACGAAATTAGTAAATGCCAACTTTTTTTGTACGAATACCCTACTACCAGACATCCACAAAAGAGATAGAAGCTGAATAGACACCAATTATATTGAGACCCTATATGTCTATAGAATTTGACAACATAATGGTTTAATGCGCAAGTTATTAATCATGATTATATAGGACAAGTAAGATGGTTAAAATTACCTACGCATCATGCATACAATTATACATGAACCTATGCTCGCATGACAAGTTCTAAACCTCTATATTCATTTTCGCTTCAATAGAGATTAACACGCTATCTTATAAGTTCGCGACGCTCATAAGACGAATAAGTACAACCAATACTAGGATATCATACAGTTACCACACACTAAGATATCAAAATAATTTAACTATTAAAATCCATAAGTAAATTTGCTAGAACCCCACGATAACGATTAGTTCATAATCAAACTCATCATCATCGTGGGTTCCGATGAAAGCATGGTATAATAAACTAGGTCTTTATAAACTGAATAAATAATTAAAGTACGTAATCAAGAGTAATAGGTTCAACAAACAAGAAAACAAGCATCCAAGATTACTGTAACGCCTGGGAAATTTACGTCTGTATTATATCATATTTATAATAAATTATGTGTGTTAATGTGTCATTTATGTGGAATCATCTGTCAAACCCTAATTGCTATGTGTTACGTGCATTCTGTGTCATCCTGGCATTTTTAAGGTATTTTTCGGGTATTTTATTTTTCATTTATAGCTTTCATTTCAAACGTTTTACGACCCGAACCATGATTTTAAAGCAGATATTTCAAATAAAATAATGGGCCTTATATTTCATCAAACGGCTTTTACCATCGCAATATTCTGAACATCTAGGTATTTTATAAATTTTCTCGTATTGCGAAAAATAACTTTTCCGGGCTCCATTGGGTGTTAAAATCCCCACAAAAATCACATTTTTATTTTTATAAATTATAGGACTTTTATTTATACCAATCCTTTGTATTTTTGCATTATTCACAATTTTTCGGAAATTTTGGCATATATATTGCATATATAAAATATTTATAAATAAAAGTTTAATACTCAAAAATTATAAAATTAGGGGCTTATTAATTTTAAAAGATGTAGAATTAGGGCCTTAATTTTAATTAGGAGTATTAATTTTACTACTATAAATAGCCTAATTTTTATTTAATTATTATTAATTATTAACTAAAAATCAGAAAAATAGATAAATTCCCTGCAAATCGGGCCGGGAAGAACAGGGTCGGGTCGAGTATTCAAGCCGTGATTTTGAGCAGATTACAATACCAAATCAAGTGATTCTGGTACCCAAATCGAAGGTTTTGATCTGTTCTTTCTGTTTTTAGCATCAATTTCATGATTTAATGCATCATTTTTTATTTTCAATTTTTAGGGTTTATGTTCGAATTAGGGCTTTTTGATTCTAGGGTTATTATGATGTTTTGATGATTGATATAGTTTCCTGATGTGATTTAAAGTTGATTCATGGTATTTAATTGATCAAACGATACCTAGATAGCAAAGTTCGATTATTAGGGTTTATACCGAATTTTTAAATTACAACTCGATGATTTCTGTGAATATTTGGTTCCTGATATGTTAGGGGTTAGATTGTATGTGTTCTTAGCTTCGATTGGCACTATTAAACGTTAGCTTCATGTACAAACGAATGATTTCGATATTTGGCCGGATTTTGAAGTCGGTTTGGCCGGAGAACTGGTTTCAGGGATATTTTTGGTTCGTTTTGGCCGGGAATAGATTGGGGTAGTTGCCAGGAATGAAAAACCTGTGAAAAACGAACCAAATGGTTCTGTTTTTGGCCTGAAAATGGGCTGCCGGAATCCTGGTCGGTCGTCGGATTCTGGGCAGATTCCGGTCATGTTCTTCATGACCCGGAATTGACCCGCTTGACCCATTTTCCAGAACCCGGTTTTGATCCATTTCTGTCAGGGATGATTTTCTGACAGATGTTTCTGGGAATTAATTTTATTTTTATTTTATTTTAATTATAAAATCAGTTTAATTTATTTTATAAATTAATTAATTAATTATTTAATTAATTGATTTATATTATAAATAATTCTGAAATATTTTCTAAAAATTAGATTTAATTATTTTCTAAATTATTTATTAATTATTTATTTATTAATTATTTATTGATTATTTAAAAATGATTAATTATTTTGATAATTAATCAAATAATTTTCAATAAATCATAATAAATTCATTTTAATTCCAAAAATTATAGAAAAATCATTTTTAATTCGGATTTTTCTTAAATATTTATTTAAAAATTATTTTAGGGTTTAAAAATTTGTAATAATTATTTATATTGAATATTAAATTGAATTATCCGTGTTTAATTGCTATTAATTAGACCGTTCGTCCGATTCGAGCGAAACGAAAGCCCTTTGACTCAGAAAAATGAATTCTTTTCATTAAAAATAATACTAAACCCTAATTTCTTCAAGAAATTTGTTGACTTTGTTATTTATTTGATTATCAGTCGAATTGCGTGCCAAAACGAGTCCAAAAAATTCCAAAAAATGGGAAACGAGTCTGATAATGATCAGTTGAGCGATCACCGAATCGATTTTGATTCTAAAAATTATTTTAACTATTAAAAATGATTATGTGCTTATGTGTATTATGTGATTAATCGAGTCTTACTTGCTAATATGTAATATACGAGTCAGTCATAAGCGCATGGGTAGACAATAGGAACGATGTGAAGTCGATTAAAGACGCAATTGAAGTACGAAATGACTAAACCCATCTATTTCTCTAACAAAAGCTAAGCCATCAAGGAAGGTTGAGTCAGTGATAGACAAAGGTGACATAATTGCAGTGAGTCGCGCAGAAGACAAGTTTGTCCCCTATTCTACTTTCAGAATAGTGATATTTCTTCAGATTCTTATTATGCTTGCACTCTTTTGATTTTCTTGTTCATATTCCATTTCGATTCTTGATTTCTCCTTTTCATTTGAATTCATTGTTCATATTCCAATTGTTACTCACAAATATTGATATATTTGGTGATTAGAATATATCAAAGCATATCGATTGTTCCGGTTGCTATTCCATGGACTGGATAGTAATACTTTTGGGGATTAAGTTTACTTAATCCTAAGGACCAGGACATAACCGGATCCTTGAGATGGGCTGTAGTGCCTGGGTGCCCGACGGGATCTATATAGTGGGATATAGATCTGCACCGTATCCTGGCTGATCAACAGGGTATAGATGCGAACTTGTGTCCAGTTTAGTTCATTTGTACTCTCCAGTAATGGCCTTCTTTCTACTCTCGCGGGGTTATATCCCTGGAGATATACCCAGGTTACCATTTTATTTAAACTTCTTAAATACTGTTTATACTTTGTGGACTTGTTGAGCAATTTTGGCTCACCCCTTTTTGTTGTTATTCACCTTATTGTTTTCATTTAAGAAGTAATATGAAACCTATTAGGTCACACAACACTGTAGAAGGGGGTTGAATACAGTGTAAAATATAATCAAATCGATTTAAAGCATAAGTAAAAGAAAAAAGATGTATTTGATATAACAAACTATGTTACAATGGAACTGTTCTCTCTCAGTGATGAACAAATATCATGAGAGCTGCTAGGTTAAAATATATGATCTTCTCGATGATCGTAACACTTATAGAGTAAATCTATATCTGTGTTTATATAGACACACGGTTACAAGATAACTTCTAGTTGATATGGAATATAATTCTGTCTCCTAAAATATATCAACCAGATATCTTATATAATTCTTCTAGTCCTTGAACTCTTTCCATGCATATCTTATTCCGTATTAGTTTCGATCTTCTTTCATGTAAATCGTCTTCCTTCCTTAACTGTTAGTCCTCCAGTACTTAAGTTATGATATCTATCTTCTGATATTATCTTATGATAATCTAAGTCCTGATATCCTTAAGTCCTGACTTCTAGTAAGTCCTGATTCCAGTAAGAACTGATATTTCCTGTTAGTTAAGATCTGAAAACTAAACATGAAACATATTAGACATGACATCTCAAATATATCCAACAATCTCCCACAACTTGTAATTATGCAAGAATATACAAGTTAATAGATATGATGATATCAAAAACATTTAAGTTCAAATGTAATAAGAGTTTAATAAGACTATTAATAGCAACTTACAAAACATCCAGCTTTACCAATATCACTGAATCAATCTGAATCCATAATGATTCTTAACAAAATCATTTATCAGATTATCTTCAGCTTTCTTCAGAACTTCAGCTAACTGTGCTTTAACCTGCATCAGTTCTTATTCATTATTATCACTAATTTGATAAATGGCTGTTCTGAGAGCTTGAATGGATGTTCTTTCAAGTCCATCACCAAGTCTGATAACCTTAGGATGTGAAGAGTTTTCATTATAACATAAGCATCTTCCTTTCAGAATAACTTCCACCTTAGCAGAATTCTTCAGCATAGGAATTTCTCTTCCATCACCTTCAGTAATCATTGGACTATAGTGAGAAGTCTTTGTACCAGAGATTCTAAATAGATCTCTTATAGCCTTCAAAATATATTCTGACCATCTTCTTATAATATCAGATTTTACTTCCAGAAGATAATGAATATGTTGAAGTTCTCTAATAGACTTCTTTAATACATCAGTATCAGCTAATCTATAAGTCCTTCCATCATTGAGAAATAAGATTAATTTCTCTTTCAGATTCTCCTTATCATGAGCATCTATCACAACTTGAGCATACAACACATTGTCAAGGTGCCTTTGTTTGATTTGTTCATATGGTTTATCTGTCAATATGAAAGGATCTCTTAGAGTAACCTCTTCTCCTGTTATAATCTTCTCTTTGTCAGAACCTAATCCAGCTCTATCTCTAGGTTGCTTGGCTTTCAACCCAAATGTAGCAAGTTGATTAATTATGAGATTGGATTTTGGTTCAACTAGAGTAGCTTTCTTCCATAACAGCTTCTTATCAGCAATTGTCAATTTATTCAAATCAACTTGAGCATTGTCAGCAGTTGATGTCTTGATAGCTTGATCAGAATTTGCTGTTTCTTCTGTACCTTCATGTCCTTTATTCTGAATAACAACTTGAGCAGTGTCAGAGGTTGTTTTAGAATCTTCACTTATCTTTCTTCTTTTCAGAATTTGAACAGTTTCATCTTCAACAAGATTATCATCAGTTACTTGAACCATTTTACACACTGGTTTCATCAGATCTTGAGAAGTTTTTAAGTCCAGTGACTTGGTTGGTTCATCAATTTTTCCTTTCCCTTTATCTTTGGGATTACTCTCAGTTTGTGATCTAGTTCTGAACTTTGAAGTTTCAGAATTTGACTCTTCCTTAATCACAATGCCCTTTTCTTTAGGCCTTGGAGGTTTCTTTGCATCAGAAGCTTTAGACTTAGGATTTGCTTTCTCAGCAGCAAATCTAGCTTTTTCCTCCTTGAGAGTTTCTAAATTCATTCCTGGATTGTGTTTCAGAAATAATCTTCTTGCTATCTCCTCATCAAGTGTCTTAATTTTAGGATCTTTGTAATAAACAGTAGTCTGCTTCCCTTTTAACTTCAGAGTTTGCAAGAACTTCTGAGAGTCTTTAGATCCTGACTGAATCAGAATATCTGAACTTGACATCAGACTTTGCTTATCACCACTTGACTTCAGTCTTTGAGCATTCACAGCATTAGAACTTGACTTGTTCTGAATAGAAGATTTTCCTTGAACTTCTCTTTGACCTCTGCTCTTTTCAGAGTTTCCCTGGTCATCACCTTTATCATCCTTTTTCTTCAGTTCTTGAGTAGGTGAGCATTTGGACTTAACTACCTTCTCCCCCTTTTTGGCATCATTAGGAAGTAAGAGAGAAAGAAGAAGTTCAACTGAAGATTGGATTTCATCCAATTGAGCTTTCTGAGAAGCTTGATTAACCAGAACCTCAGTAATTTGGGCTTGTTGCTTCTCTTGAGTTTTCTCAATGGCTTCAACTTTTTCAGAAATAGGTCTGATATACCTGTTCTTGTCAAGCTTGATCTGTAGATCTAGCTTATCAGTTTTTTCTCTGAGTGTATCAACCTTTTCATGAGTAGCAGTATGTAGACCTTGAAGATGTTTTGTAGACAGAGCTGTGATCTTGAGTTGTGTCTTGAAATCAGCATTTGTGAGCAACTCATCAGCTTTTGCAATATGCTCTGTCAGAACTTTAGAATATGGAATAAAATCTGATTTATTCCACTTCTTGGTCCACTCAACACCTCTGTGAGTATCCTCCAAAGGAATATGTGCTTCCTTTTCTACAAATTACTTCACCAATTCTTCCTTGCCCAGAGTAGGTACTGGAGTCTCAGCAGAAACACTGTCATCAGAACTTGAGGAAGACTCGTGTTGTTTTGATAGCTCAACAGTGTGTGAAGCAACTGGAGATTCAGGAATAACATCATCTAAATTCTGATCAGCAGAATTTATCTCCAAAGCTGGTGTCTTTGATGTAGATGAAGCTTCCAGATAAAGAACTTTAGGTATATTCAAATTATGCATATCTATTTCAGAATTATCAGTTTGTTCTTTAGCATCATCTGTAGCTTCAATAGGAGAGACAGGAGGGGTAATAACTGTGTCATTAACAGTGTCTTTGGCTTGAGCTGGAAGGGCTTCAATGATAATTGCTTCATGTGAGATCACAGATTCCTGATCCCCTTCCTCAGCTTCTTCAGTATCTTCTGATATAGCCTTAGCCAAATACCTCATTGCCTTCATTTTCTTCAATCTCCTTGCTAATGAAGGAGTTGCTTCAGCAGCATCAGAATTTACAAATCTCCTTTTCAAAGTATCAGAACTTTGAGCTGTTGTTTCTTTCTGAGAAGTAACATTCTCAGCTTCAACTATCACAGGTTCAGATGCATGAACTCGTGCTTCAATTGTTTCCTCTTCACTTTCAGACTCATCTCTGAGAATCATCTTCCTTCTCTTTTGTGAAGGTTGGGGAACAGACTTTGTTCACTTAGAAGGTTTGGAAGATGAAGGTCTGGTTGTTTGTGCTGATGGTTGAGAAGTCTGAGGTGTTTGTTTAGAGTAGGTAGGTGCTGATGGTTGAGGTTCTGATGGTTGGACATCAGGATATAGTGCAGTGTATTTAACTGGATCATAGATTCCAAAGGATGTCATTAATAAGAAATCTAAATGTCAAGTATGTGTAGCTTTTAAACAAACAAGGAAATCTTTTCATATCCAGGCTTGTTATATTTAGTACACTCGGATATATATGAAGTCGGTGGTGTGTTGACTAAGGATCAATTTAGATATTTCATTACCTTTATAAATAATTATAGTAGATACTGTTATGTTTATTTGCTTAAACATAAGGATGAAGCACTAGAGAAATTCATTATGTTTAAAAATGAATCCGAAACATAAACTGGTAAAGTACTTAAACGTTTGAGATCTGATAGAGGTGGTGAATATATGAGTATCTTGTTTAATGATTTTTGCGCAAGCAATGGTATAGTTCATGAGGTTACCCCACCATACACACTTAAGTCTAATGGGGTGGTAGAGAGAAAGAACATAACTTTTAAAGATATGATAAACAGTATGCTAATTAATTATAGGTTGCATAAGTACGTATAGGGGAAGAGGCTCTGAATACGGCTTGCCATATTCTGAATAAAGTCCTTCTGAAACATATAGACAAGACACTTTATGAATTATGGAGAAAACATAAAACTAGTTTGAGTTATCTTCGAGTGTAGGGGTGCCTTGCTAAGGTGCTTGTCCCCGAACACAAGAGAAAGAAACTTGGTCCGAAAACTTTTGACTATATCTTTCTAGGCTATCTTGAAACCACAACTGCTATGAGATTTTTAGTATTAAAATCTGACATAAATGGTATTGTGGTGAATACGATAGTTGACTTTTGTGATGCAACTTTCTTTGAGGAAGTGCTCATTATGAAGACCGGTATAACTTTGGGTAATTCTGAGGATGATCACACTCTCACATCGAGTTCTATTCCTGATCATGTGGAAAAGATGACAAATATGGGGGTAGATCCTGGTAGTAGCTCTACTCCAAACGAAGTAGGGGAACCCAGAAGGAGTAAGCATGCTAAGTTAGTCAAGGATTTTGGAAATGATTTTATCACATACAACGTCGAGGATGAACCTTTAACTTTCCATCAATCCATGGATTATTCAGAGTCAAGGTACTGGAAAGGCGATGTGAAAAGTGAAATTGACTCAATTATTTTTAAAGAAACATGGAGTTAGTTGATCTCCCTCTTGGGTGTTTTACTATAGGATATAAGTGGATCTTCAAAAGGAAGCTAAACCCTGATGGCTCAATAGATAAGTATAAGGCTAGGATGGTAGCTAAGGCCTTTAGGCAAACAGAAGGCATTGATTATTTCGATACATACTCTCTTATTGCTCGAATGACAACAATCAGAATGCTCATTTCATTGGCCTCCGTACGTGGTCTTATCATCCATCAAATGGATATAAAGACGGTTTTTCTTCATGGTGACCTTGAAGAAGAGATTTATATGGATCGACCTGAAATATTTATTGCTTCTGGTAATGAGAGGAAAGTATATAGGCTAGTCAAGTCCATTTATGGCCTTAAACAAGCTCCTATTGACTAGCATAAAAAGTTTGATGAAACTATTTTAGACTTTGAGTTTTTAATTAATGAAAGTGACAAGTATGTTTACTATAAGGTTAGAGAAAATGAATGTGTAATTGTGTGCTTGTATGTAGATGATATTTTGTTGTTTAAAACCAATATTAAGATTATTAATGAGACAAAGAGTTTTTTGAAGAGGCACTTTAAAATGTAGGATATGGGTTAGGCTAGTATGATTCTTGGGATCAAGTTGACTTATTCAACTGATAGAATAATGTTGTCACGGTCTCATTATATAGAGAAGTACGATTATTTAAATTATAGAATTGCTAGTACACCATATGATTCAAAAGTTTCTCTTGTCAAGAATAATTCAGGAGTTTATGTGTCTCGGTTAAGGTATTCTCAAATTATTGGGAGTTTACAATATCTTGCTAATGTCACTAGACCAGATTTCTTATTATGTGCCTAAGTTAGCTATATATACAAGTTGTTCAAATAAGACTCATTGGGAGGTACAAGATAGAGTTCTTAGATATCTCAAAGGAACTATTTCCTTTGGTTTGCATTATCGGAGATTTCCGAGGGTACTCGAGGGGTACAATGATGCAAGTTGGATAGCTACAAATCCAGTTCCAGTGAAGTGATTGGATATGTGTTTACCCTTACGGGTGAAGTAGTGTCCTGGAAGTCTTCTTGACAGACTTTGATTATTCGGTCTACTTTTGAGGCTAAGTTATGTGCACTAGATTCCACGGGGACGGAGGCTGAATGGTTACATAGATTGAGGTTAGTATTACTTGTAGTAAGCAAACTGCTTCCAACCATTTTTGTTCATTGTGATAGCCGTACTACTATCGAAAAGATCAGAAGTATGAAGTATTATGCTAAGACTAAAAGACACATCTAAGTTGGACTGAATTTTATAAGGAGTCTTGTGTCTGATAGGATTATTGCTATAGAGTTCATAGGAACTCGGGATAATATAGCTAATCCACTAACTAAGGGGCTTGAGCATGTTGTAGTCCTTAACTCGAGGTTGGTGATGGGACTGGTAACCCATCATGGTTCATTATCAGCGGGAACCCAGTACACCTAAGAGGAGATCCCTCAAAGTGTATTCAATATGGTAATAACAAGTTCTAAGGATGAATTGATAGTATCTCTATCATATACTTTTAGATACTCGTGTATCCGAGTCTATCCCTGTAAATCTTAAGGGGTAATGGAACTGCTAGTTAGCAATATTTTATTAAACTCTGATGGAAACAGTTTTGGATCAAAATTTTATATACTCTGATGGACCAAATATTGTGTCAGAATTTACTAACTCTGAATGAGGTCAAATTGTAAGACAAGATGTTCACAGTACATCTTTGGAGATGCCCAGCTAAGCGAATGTAATTGTGAGGTTGCAATTAGAGGAAAAGGTTATTCCTCGAAGCATTCAATGAACAAGATCGATACATGACTATAACGTCTCAAAGCTGTATATATGCATCATAGCATGTTGATTTGTCGTCGTCCATGGAGTGTGATTACACAAAACTTATAAAGATTCAAGGTGAAACATTTCATCTATATTCAGTAGCCATCGAAGTAGGAGACTTAGGAGGGTTCAAACTCGAAAGGGTACCGACTCTAAAAAGCAAGTCATCATAAAATCTGATATGCATTTCTATATGGATTTGTGGGGGATTTTTAAAAAATGGTAAAGTTTAAGACACGAATTAGTTGTGTTCTTGATAAAATTACCGAAACTAACAAATGAAGATTCTTCCTTTTTATAAGGACGTAAACTTTCATGTTTGGATCTAAGACATTTTCTTAGTGTAATACATGAAGAAATGAGAGCAAAATTGCTTCTTTATATAAATGGTGTTTTAGTTTAAGTTGACAAGTGAGTTGTGAATTCTCTTGACAAACTCAGAGGACTTGAACGTAAGCTCATGGCTTGTGAGATTGATCAGGGGATCTGAGCATAGGCTTAGGCCTGTGAGTCTAAAAATTGAGACTCCATGTAGTGCTCATGCCTGAGCTCAGGTCTTGAGCCATAATATACTCTATTAAGCTCAGGGGCCAATTCAATACTAAAACTAAATACATGAATGTTTATAAATAATTTTATGGTATATTATATTTAATATTAAAATCAAAACAAGGATTATTATTATTTTTATGATAATTATAATAGACTCTTGATATCAATATGATAGATAGACATATATAATTGGGGGTTACGTTACTTTTTGAAGAAAGAAGAAGAGGAACAGACTCTGGTCTCTCATCTCTCTCTCTCTGTATCTATCTATCTCTCTTCATCTCTCTCTCTCAGATATACATACAAGATATATATATATATATATATATATTCTTGGTGAATTGAGGTTCTGGTCGTTGTTGAGCCTTCTCCTATTTGTGCACGGATCGCTCTGAGTTGTTTTATCCTAAAAGTGATATTACGGCAAACCATCACAGTATAAGAGGGGCAATAATATCTTCAAGAACAGTCAAGTCTTTTTTAGGGTGTGGCAAATCAGCTGGTTCTCGAATTCTGATAAAAGTTCATAGAGTTAAGTGATTTCCTCTTTTCTCATTTCAATTTAATTGTTTATTATAGCTTGTTTCGACCTTCGTGATTGTTTCTTTATTGGTTAATTTGTTGGTTCTTGTTAATTATTATATAACTTTCCCATTATTGCACGTTTTAGTTATTATACCCAACAGAAACCTGGAGTGGTTGTTGAACCTGCCAACAATCCAGAAGCTTTGAAAGGTAGACAAAAACAGGCAAGTTGCACTAATCTGACTATAAACCTCCTCGAGATGTACTTATAATTGTTAGAGTCTAGCATTTCATCACACCAAGTTTGCAAAATAACCAACATAAGCTTACTTGGAGTTGCATAAAACTGCATATTTGCCAAATGAAGGCTATATTTAATTGCTAGTTAAGTGAGGGAATGCATGATCAAGACTCATACTTGAATATTCTTTTTCATGTCGAATACCATTTTAATCTTTAGTCACTGGTCCTCCATTTTACATGCTTACTAGCTGAATCCAACCAACAATGACATAAATAAATAGATCACAAGGCTCATTAATATGAATCGTAAGAAAACTAATATTATCTGAAAGTCTCCTTAAGTCCTGATATTATCTCCTGATAAATATCTTCTGATATCTTAAGTTCTGATAACTTAAGTTCTGATATCTTAAGTCCTGACTTTAGTATAAGTACTGATTTCCAGTTAAGTACTGATTTATCCTGTTAGTTAAGATCTGAAAACTAAACACAAATCATCTTTAGACATGACATTATCAAATATATCTAACACAATAGAACTGAGTTCAAAAATTCTGTGATAAGTGTGTTTTGTAAAGAGTATGGAATCATGCATGAGTTTTCTGTAGCAAGAACTCTACAACAAAATGGTGTAGTGGAAAGGAAGAATAGATCACTCATTGAAGCTGCAAGAACAATGCTTGAAGAATCAAGATTGCCAACTTACTTTTGGGCAGAAGCTGTAAACACAGCATGTTATACTCAGAATATATCCTTGATCAATCAAGCAAAAGGCATGACTCCATATAAGATATTCAAGAACAAGAAGCCAACTCTAAATTTTCTTCATGTCTTTGGATGCAAATGCTACATTCTAAGGAATCAAACTGAACAGCATGGAAAGTTTGATGCTAAAGCAGATGAAGGAATTTTTGTTGGATATGCTGTTGGAAAAGCATATAGAGTCTACAATCTTAGAACAAATATTGTTATAGAATATGTACATGTTGTGTTTGATGATAAGAAGATTGAAGGACTAAAAGATGAAGGTTTCCATGATAGCCTCAAATTTGACAATGTTGATATAATTTGTGATGATAGTGATGATGATAGTGATCAAGAAATAGTGGCTAAGGATAATACAGAAAAGTCCATCTCCAATGATGCACAAAATTCAGCATCAGTCGAGTTACAAAATGTATAATCCGTCGGAAGATAATCAGCTTCATCCGTCGGAAGACAAAGTGCATCATCCGTCGGAACAATCAGAGAAGCTGAGGGTCAAAATAGATCACTTACTGAAGAACTCCTTCTTCAAATCAAAGATCCACAAACTCAGGGGGAGTTTCTTCTAATCAAAACTCAGTCATACATCAAGACAATGATGAGGCCTCTTCAACTAGAGCTAATCTACCATAAAAGAGAAAATGGACTAGACCATTTTGAGCTCATTATTGGTGATGCATCTTCTAGAGTTCAAACAAGAAAAGCAACTCAAGAAGAATGTCTGTATAGCAGCTTTCTCTCAAAGGAAGAACCAAATAAGGTAGAAGAAGCTCTGTTGGATCCTGATTGGGTTCTATCTATTCAGGAGGAGCTAAACCAATTTGAAAGGAACAAGGTATGGAAGCTGGTACCCAAGCCTAAAGGAAAGAATCCAATTGACACCAAGTGGGTATTCAGAAACAAGATGGATGAAAATGGCATAGTTGTCAGGAATAAAGCTAGATTGGTTGCTAAGGGCTACTTTCAACAAGAAGAAATAGATTTTGATGAAACTTTTACTCCCATTGCAAGACTTGAAGCCATCAGAATTTTTTTAGCCTATGCAGCCCATACCAATTTCAAAGTCTATCAAATGGAGGTCAAAAGTTCCTTTCTGAATGGAGATTTGGAGGAGGAAGTATATGTCAGTCAGCCTCCTGGTTTTGAAGATCCAAATTTTCCAGAATATGTCTACTATCTTTTGAAAGCACTTTATGGATTGAAGCAAGCACCTAGAGCCTGGTATGATACTTTGTCAAAGTTTCTCTTAGAAAACCACTTCACAAGAGGTACTATTGATAAAACTTTATTCTTTAGAAATGTTAATGGCTCTTGTATACTTGTTCAAATTTATGTAGATGATATTATATTTGGCTCTACAGATGAAAAACTTCGTAAAAAGTTTGCCAAATTAATGCAAAGTAAATATAAAATGAGCATGATGGGAGAACTAACTTACTTTCTTGGTCTACAAGTTAAGCAAGTTAGTGATGGAACTTTCATTAGTCAAACCAAATACATTTATGATCTTTTAAAGAAGTTTGACTTAATGGATTGTACATCTACAAAAACTCCCATGGCCACTGCCACTAAGTTTGAGTTAAACACTACTGAAAAGTCTGTGGATATCTCAAGCTATAGAGGCATGGTAGGCTCACTTTTATATTTAACAGGTAGTAGGCTAGATATAATGTTTGTTACTTGTCTTTTTGCTAGATTTCAGGCTGATCCTAGAGAGTCTCATTTAATAGCTATAAAGAGAATTTTCAGATATCTCAAGGGAACACCAAAACTTGGCATTTGGTACCCTAGAGATTCTGGTTTTGATCTAACTGGTTATTCAGATGCAGACTATGCAGGGTGCAAAATTGATAGAAAAAGCACTACATGAACCTGTCAATTTCTAGAAAACAAGCTAGTATCCTAGTTCAGTAAAAAGCAAAATTCAGTCTCTACTTCTACAGCTGAGGCTGAATATATTGTTGCTGGCAGTTTCTGTGCACATATTCTATGGATGAAAAACCAATTGTTGGACTATGGTCTGCAAGTGGATAAAATTCCTATTTTCTATGATAACACAAATGTAATTGCCATTACTGAAAATCCAGTACAACATTCAAGAACAAAGCACATAGACATCAAGCACCACTTCATTAGAGAACATGTAATAAATGGTACTGTGGAACTTCATTTTGTTCCAAGTGAGAAGCAACTTGCAGATATCTTTACCAATCCACTTGATGAATCCACCTTCACTAGGTTGGTAAGTGAGTTGGGTATGCTTAATTATTCTTAAATCATTTTTGATAATTTTTCAAGTTGAAATGCAACCAGAAACTTAATCGATTCTTCTGTTTTGGATGAAATTTTGGCTAAGTCAAAATCTACATCTCGACGGATGTTCATTATCCATCAAGTTTGATCATCTGTCGAAATAGAATAGCTTGGTAAAAATCAATTACTTTTCTGGATTATTTTAAACCGGACGGATAATTGCTTTATTCTCATCCGTCGAATTGTCTACATCTTAGTCGTTAAATTTCTGAACATTATCCATCGTATTTACTTACAGTCTGTAAGTATATCATGGTGGATAATTGACAGAATTTTGATAGTCTATTTTACTTTTAAACGGCTATTTTGGGCAATTTTCTTTGGGTCTTTAATTTTTACCTTTAATTTTTATCCCATTTTATCTGAGAATATATAAAAGCCTAATTTCAAGTTTATTCTAACTTTTATCTTTCTCTATTGCAATTAACTGCTCTCTTCTTCCTCAAAGCAAAACTCACTTTCTTTCTGCAACTTTCCTTGCTTAATAATGGCACCAGTAGTCAAGATCATGTCTCAGTCAGGATTCATTTATGAGAAGAACAACTTCGTGGGTCTTGTGAACAAAGAGATTCCAGCCTCTGAAGATTATCACAAAATGATGGATTTTGTGAAGGGATGCAAACTTAACTATGCCATGCTGGAATCACCCACAATCTATTGTGAAGTTGTGGAGGAGATGTGGACCATTGCTGTGTATCAGGAAACTGACAAAACTATAACTCTCTCCATTAAAGGTAAGGAATTTTTTATTAACAGTGATACTATCCAATCATGCATTAAAATTCCTGAAAACACTACTACTAAACCCCACACAGATGCTGATTTAGTTAACTTGCTTAATTCTATTGGCTATGCACTTCCTACCACTAAATTAAGTGAAATTAGGAGGCTAGGTCTTAGGAAAGAGTGAAGTTTTCTGTGTAATGTAGTTACTAAGGTGTTTTCTGGTAAAATAAGCAACTTTGATTCTATCAATACTGTTATGCTTGACATGCTCTACATGCTGCTTACTGATAATTACTATAATTTTAGTGATGCTATAATGTTTGAGTTAGGCTACAAGTTAGGGGAGATTAAAAAAAGATCTAGGAATGTTTATTATGCTAGATTCTTTATGCTTATTGCTAACCATATTTGTGAGGATCTTGTGATTGAGAACCCAACCAACAAACTGGATTGTTGGGTTCAAGAAAGAAGAGTAATTGCAGATTTAAACAGAGCCAATCACCACAAGGAGGTGCCCCTTGTTTTATTTGCCTATCATGGAGGGCCCTCAGGTAAGTGAGATAAATACTTCTGTCCCTACTCCTTTTACCTCTTAAGTTTCTTTGCCATTGACTGTGGCTATGGCATCTGTGTCAATGACCCAACAGATGCCTACCCAAGCCACAAAATCCAAAACTTCAAAATCTAAATCAAAGAAACCACACTCTGGTGTCTCTCAAATGATGCCAGTTTCAAAATCTACCAAAAATAAAGAGGGGAGTGTGAAAGGGGGTGAGATTGGTGAGGGACAGGGTGAACATCAAAGAAGCTCTAAGAATAAGGATGGTGAGGTAAGTGTACCCAAACCTAGCCACACCACAGTTTCCCAACAAACTGTGGTGCTTAATAAGGAAATTAGCACATATCTAGTTTCATCCTCTCAAAAGGATGTTACTATTGAAACAAGCTCCTGGTTGGTTAGGGACACAGACTCACCCCAGACTTATATAAGAAAGAAGAAGTCTAGAAAACTTGGGGATGCACAGGGATCATACACAGTGCAAACTGCAGCTAAAGACTCAGTCACTGCATATTCTCAAACTCAGTTTGATATAGCTCCAATAAATGTGGAGTCACAGCCAAAATCTCTAACTATAAACATCTCACACACACTAGATACACAAAACTCTTCCACCAATTCTCTGGATGTGGATATAATTCACACATCAATTCTTGATTCTCCTTCTTTAACTCTGTTGGAGAAGCCAAAATTCAGTGCAAGTGAGCATCATCTTCTAGATGATCCGTTGGCTCACTTTCCAATTCTTTCAGGAACTATTGAGATTTTTGTGCCTAAATTATCATCAATCTGCACAGAGTCCATAATAGTTTCTACTCCAAACTCTATCATTTCCTCTATTCCAATGGATATTGTTCATCCATCAGCTAGTGATTGTATTCCGATGGATGTGCCTAACAGCAGTCATCCTTCGGCTATCCTAACTACTACCCCGATGGATGTTCCTCATCTTTCGGTACTCACTAAACAAGCTGAATTTTCAGTAATTGTTACAAGTTTAGATGAGCTAGTAGTTGTACAATCACTCCTAGGATTGAGGGAAGGGAGTGAACAAAGTGAGAGGCTGAATTGCTCTCAGGAAAAAGGAGAGGAAAAGAGAGAAAATATGCAGGCTATTTCTTTCATCCTGGAAAAAGTGAGTGAGGGGAGTTCCACCTTAGTAGGTGAAGGTGAGGGTGTGAGGGTGGTGAGCCAATGGGAGCCCTTGATGCAAGAATAGAGAGAACATGAGAGAAAAGCAGGTACATCTGAATAAAGGAAGATGCTTGTTGTTAGTGAGTTAATGGATGTCAATGAAGCTGACAAGAAGCGGCTATTTCAGCAAGAATATCAAGCTGTTTTAGATTCTGTTTTTTTTATACCGAGGCATTTACTCATCATGTTACAGCTTATCCCATTCTAGCTGCACATTGCAATGAGGCAGTTGAGAGAACCTTGAATCTAGTGCACACAACAGCCTCCATGCAAAGGGCCAAGGATGCCATCAATGCCCTACCTACCATAACTGGTGGAGCTTCTGATTCTCTCAGTGAAGAATTTAGAGATAGTGGTGAAGATGATGAAGAGGAGGAGCCCATGGATTTAGGGGGAGAAGCTGGTTCAAGCAGGAGTGCAAACACTCCTTCATGGATGTTTAGCAAAGAATGCAGTAAACACCACTTCAAGTCAACCCTCATCTGTCTCATCAAACAGACTACTACAGCTATTCAGGCCACTACAGATCAAAATACCAAAAATCTGCTTCAAGCTCATCTCAATTCCCTCCAGCTACATCAAATATCCAATCTCAATCAGACTCAGCAGGTGGATGAACTCAAGGCCTCCATTGTTGCCATCAAAACAGATGTATCTGAGAGTTTGGAATCTAAACTTCCTGCAGCTACAATGAGAGATCTACATCAAAGACTCGGGAAGGAGTCTGAAACCAACTCCAAGATAGATGTTGTGAGAAGAAGAGTGATGAATCTGGAAAGTGAGCTAACAAAGATCAGACTAAATCAAGCTCATCAGACTATGCTTCTTCAACAGCTGGTGGCTGCACAGAGCAAACATAAAACTTCTCAACTTGATGCTAACAAAAGGGGAAGAAAGGCTCAATTATCTCAGTTAGTCAAGGTGTTGCAAGTGAGGGGGATACAGTGCTGAAGATAAATGTTAGCAAGGTAATTGTTCCAGAAATCACCTTCACTAAGCCACTAGTGATGGACACTATAGATTTGATCAATCTCAAGGCAGCTGAACTGAATGAAAAGTGGGAGGAATTTGACAAGAAGATTGAGCAGAAATTTGGTCAAATAGAGAAACCAAAAAAGATCTTTTATCACTTCTCTCAAGTCGAGCAAATCTCAGTGAATGAATTGAGTCTGGCTAATATGGAAAAGGACCAACCTTCATGTATAAAGTCTCCAAAATCCAACTTGGTTTTGAAGCCCAAAAAAATTATCCAAAGTCATCTGACAAGAACCCCTTGGATCTTATATTTGAGACTCCAAGGCCAGATGACAAAAAGCTGTTGGCAAGGTCCATTGCATTCTTCAAGGATCCAACTGACTCTGTATTAAAGAAAAGAATTGCTAAGATCTAAAGAAATGGGAAAGAAATCTTTGTGATGGCTGGACACCCTCAGTTTGCAGAAGCTAAGAAGGAAGAAAAGGAGAGAATTAAACAAGAAAAGAAGCAAGCTGCTTTAGATGCTAAGAAGCTCAAACGGAAGAAAAAGCAAGCTGTTATAGTAGCCAAGCTTCAAGCTGTGAAAACTGCAACTGAGATTTCTGAGAAGCAACCTGTGATAGCTGAAGCTCAGGATCAGAAAAGGCACAAGGAATCTCAACAGACAAAGAAGCTCAGATACAAAATCAAGGCTAAAAGAAGTTTGGACTTCAATGATGATGAGATGGAAGATTACATTCCTAACCAGTCTACATTTACAACTCAAACATCCAAGCCCTTAGTGGTGCAGGAGGAATTTAAGGTGGATCCTACAAGGAATTATCATGGTGAGCCAATAGTTCCCAAAGATGAGCCAGTAGACTGGGAGAACTTGCCTCTTCCTGAGCTCAATTTACCAATCTTCAACAAGTTAAAGAATAAAAAGACAAAAACAATCAAGAAGGTCAAGCCTGTGAGTCTTAAAACCAAAACCTTAACCAAAACTCAACCAACTGTCAACAAGGAAGATCTTCTATATATCAGTGACATCAAGGAATTTTCAGATATAAATCTCTACATGGATGAGCTAGAAGAAGTAAGAGCAATTGATGCTCACAAAAATCTCCCTAAAAGAATGGTGTTCAAATACAAGGGTGGGAAAGAGATCATATGGCCCCTTCACAGGATTTTTCAAGAGAGCTATTCTATTTTGATAAAAATCTTCTCATCTTTCAAGAAAAATTTGGATTTATTGTGACTGCCAAGAGAATGGTTCTAAAGAAGATAGAAGAACTAAGAAGCAACAGAAAAGCCTCAGATGCACTCCCAAGGACTCTATCAATTCCCTTAACAGGAAATAGAGTGCACTTGAGGTCTTACTGGCTTATGGAATTCAAGGATGAAAAATGTGTTAGGAGATTCTTCATACTGGATGACTAATTGAGCATCTCAAGCAATGAGACTCTATTGGAAATGTAAGAAAAGCTGGATCTATCAAATACTGAAGAACTTGAATTTCATAGACAACTTCAAAATCAAATAGAAGAAAACAACAGGAAGCTTGGAAAGAAATTAAGACAATCAAGGATATAGATCACAGTTGCTCAGACTAGAGGAGCACCTTGAAAATGATTGTGAGAACTCTTTGTACACTTTACTTTGTTCAATTTTCATATAAACTGTAGCACTTACTAGTTTTATCTACCATAATTCAATCAGTACATTTAGGGTGTTTTGTTATCATCAAGTTTCTCTTAATTTATGGCTACAATTCCAGTAGACATAAAGTGGGGGAGATTGTTAGGAACATGTTATGAACTTGATGATAAGTTGAACAAAACATCTTAGTAGATTTAACTTAGCGTTTTTGTAGCTCTCGACGGATTTTCTACAATAGTCCCGACGGATGAACTTTATAGTCCCGACGGATGACCACTGAACACCCATCGAGAGTGTAGCTTATGTAATAATAAGTCTTGTAGCACATGTCTGCAAACAACAATGTATTAGTTGAGTAGATGATGTAGGATTCTTTAAGTCATATTGACTACTAGATTGATATGCAGAATAGGTTGACTAATTGTAAATATAATATGTCTTGTAATTCTGTATAAGTGTGTTAGGTCCCAATTTGTTTGTAGAAGGGGGGGTTGAATGCAAACAATACCGTTTCGTCGAATAAAATGCGGAATAAAATTGTGAAACAAAATTCAAGTTAAATAAAACTTTTATTAAACTTGAAAGGTGTTACAACTACGGTATCGATTACAAGGGATTAATCTCAAATCAATTATTACAAATTTAGAATAAATTCGACATGAACTTTTTCTATTTTTGTAATTAAAAGATCAAATGCTAAAAGCGATTTGAGATTAAGTTCTAGGGATTTTAATCCGCTAGATTGATATACAAGAACAAGATAAGTAATTCTAGTGGTTTGGATTTAACATTAACAAACTAGAATATTTGATCTTGAATAAGCAGAGGAATGATGAAATATTTTCTTTTGTTTTCTGCTGTGTTTTCTTGTTCTGTATCTGCTCTGTTTTTGCTGAGTTAATAGTTGATATTGTCTTCTGCTTCCTTTTAAATCAATCACAGCCGAAGTTGTTGAGAACTGGTGTGACAATCTATTTGAGCTTGAATGACTTTCGGTGAGACAATCTATTAGAGCTAGCAAGACAATTAAAATGAACTAGCAAGACTTTCGGTATGACTATTGATTGTCATACCGATTGTCATATTAGTTCAAATGAAATTGTTTTACTGAATTAATAATTGATTTTAATCTAAATAATAATTCTATCAATACAATCAACTGAATTAGCATGACATTCGGTATGACTATCAATTGTCATACCGATTGTCATACTACTACAATCAGTTGTCTTATTTAGAATTATCACAGATTTTAATCAATTAATATTCTGAAAATCCTTAATATTAATTCTAAATTAATTAATCAATTTATTTCAATTAATCAATAAATTAATCCTTGCAGATATAATTTATTTTCTTAATTAAATTATATGACTTAATTAATTAATAGAGAATTAATACTAACCCTGAGCAGCATCCATTCTTCTGACAATCTTCTTAAAGTCTCTGAGACTTATGAATCAATTCCGTCACTTCAATGCTGACACTCGATGTACTGTTTGGTTCATGAGTGACTAACTTTCGTGACGTTTCTTCATGTCTTGACTTTGTTGTTCTGATTGAATCCTTGTAATAAATGATACCTTGACGAGATCTCTGTCACTTGATTAAATCCACGATCTTGATTTATATCACTGAGGCATGATCAAATTCTTGAACTTCTTCCAGTGAATCTTCAAGTCTGCAGATGAACAATGTTTCTTTATTCTTTGACAGATGTTACTTTGTGAGATCTCTCTGATGCTTGATCCACTATTTACTTATTACATTCTTATTTGAGTTGAGTTAAATACTCGAATGAACGAGTAGGCTATGACATATGCCTTTCAATCTCCCCCTATTTGCTTGTTAGACAATAACAACAAATACCTAGAGGATAACTCAACTAACAAATAAGAAAAAGATATAAACAGTAATGTAAAGTAAATAGCAGAAAAGTTCTGGATTATATTTAACATTTTCCAGATTCCAAATGAAATTTACAAGTGAATACAAGATAGATGTTCCTCTAGCCTGAACATATAACTACATTAGACTATCTTGATTCATAACGCTCTAATCATATTACATTGAGTTTTGAGCTAATTGACTTTAGTTGTCTTCTCTTCTGACTTCACCTTCTTCTAAATCTTGAAGCAATTCCTTGTCAAAGATACGATCTTTTTCTGAAGTGAAGCTTGCAGGTCTGACTGGTTGAATTCCAACTGTCTTCAACTTATTCTTGAGTTGATTGTACCTTTTAACATTCTTCTCACAATAAGCTTGAATCAAGTCAGCAGCTTGAGTCTTCAACATGGATGAATATCCAGCAGTTCTCAAATGATGTTCCATCCAGACCAGATGCTTAGCTGAGTAGTCTTTAAGAGATTGTACATCTAGTTGACAGATTTGAAGACAATCAGACTTAAAGAATCTCACTTGATGAGGATTGTTGACCACTTGAGGACTAGCTCTGCTGGCAAACTCTTTAAGCCTTTCCCGAAG
The DNA here is from genome assembly GCF_009905375.1 of Apium graveolens. Lineage (NCBI taxonomy): Eukaryota > Viridiplantae > Streptophyta > Magnoliopsida > Apiales > Apiaceae > Apium > Apium graveolens. The sequence continues at coordinate 223,705,969 of NC_133649.1, read as the reverse complement.
AACTTCATTCAACTCTGAGCTTCTTTTCACTTTGTTTAAAAGAACCCATATCTCTGACAACGAACGATTCTCAAATAGATGAAGTGACACTTTGAATGATCCTTCACTCCGACAATATACAAAAATGCTCATCTCATTTAGGGATCTATCAAAAGCAGCTGTGATCCTTGAGACTTCAGTCTTGATAGCATTCATGTACATGTCATTGTTAGGATTTGAGATTTCCAGCTTGTCAAGAAGATGTAAGAACTGCCTATCATTGTTAGTGCATAGCTGAGGCATATCGAGTACTCTCCTAGCTTCATCCCACTTTCCACCAATCTTCAGTCTGACATCTCTTCTCCTTTCTTGAGCTTTAATGTCATGAAGACGTTGCTTTTGAAGAGTTTCTGTTCTTTGAATGTCTTTTCTCCTGTCAATGATCTGTGAGACCTTCTTAAGTTCAGCTTCTTTTCTTTGCATCTCTGACTGCTCTTTCTGAAATTCTTTCTCAAACCTAGGATCCACTGTATCTTCTTCTTCCCAATCTTCAAAATCACTTTCTTCTTCAGCTTCAAATAACCCATCTTTATCTTCCTGAACTGGTTCAGTGGGAATGTCAAAAATATCGAAGTCATCCTGTTCTCCACTGTAGTAGGCATCATCAGCCTTTCCTTTATCTCCAGCAGAAGTATCTTTTTCTTTCCCTTTGGAACTACTTCCTTTCTTCTCCCCCTTAGTTGAGGGATCCTCTGCTGACTTTCCTTTGAACCCTCCACCACTTCCAGAGCCTGATCCTCCACCAGACGGTCCTTCAAAATAAGCTCTTTGATCTTCATTAGGGCAATGAGAATTCTTGATCATGTAATATAAGTGCTTCATGCCTTCATTTAGATGTTCCATGCCCGTCTCTATCTTTACAAATCTTGAGTTGTCCAGTGAATGATTCATCTCAACGAGGTCTTCAAGAGAAGTCATTCTTGTATGTAGGGAGCAGAAGTTGGATATGTCATCAGCTGATAAATTTGGAGTGTCCTGAATAGAATTGAGCTTTGGTATTACAGTAGTCTTTAAATCTGAGATGTCATTCCTTATGATTGCAAGCTGATTGTCGACAGAGGTGGAAGAAGAAGACCGTTCAACCACTTGTGCTTTAAATGCTTGAGCTTCAGCTTGACTTTTAGCAAGTTCTTCTTTCAGTGCAGCAATCTGAGCTAACAGGTTGACAGTATCAGTGTCTGTGTGTGCTCTCACCTGAAGTTCACTCGTGTTTGGTTCACTCATCTCACGTGCATGTGTTTCTCTCAATATGATTGCTCGTGAGGAGTCTTCCAATTGCTGTTCTTGTGTACCTGCATTAAAAATCACCCTAGCCTCTTCAAGAGAGGTCAGTGGTGGTGCAATGGGAATTCGCGAGTCCCGATCCTCAGTCAATGCTATCAAATCTTTTGGAATAGATGTCTGAATTGCTTCAGGGATAGATTGACCGAGTTGCCCTCCACTTTCTCCAGATAAATCTGCGAGTGGAGAATCCCATAAGGGAGCCAGAGTTGTTGGATCTGGGAGGGGAGAAAATGACTCTATTAAAGATGGCGGAGAGTCAGATTTTCCCTCTGAAGCATGTGACTGCTCTTCTGCCGTAACTATGGCAGGCACTGTAACCGACTCGACGTGCACTCCTCGCTGGGTGTCCTGAGTATTATCTGGGGAAGTGTATGGTTCCATTGTGAGTAATGGAATTGTGCTTGACTCAGTACAGGATGCCATGGCCCGATGGCGAATTTCAATAGATGCATCCTGTTGAGAGAATGCCTCTAGAAACTGTTCATTGGCCATTTCAAAGTCCATGTCCTGTTGGGAGGACAAGGATGGGCTTTCAGATGCCTCAGAATAGGTTTTTCTTTTCTTAGGAGGAGGCAGAGCTGAGGGTTCACTCATATTTGACATTGTACTACTTCCTAGTAATCTTCTGGGTAACATTTTAGACAGTGGGGGAGAGGGTGAGATAGAATGAGACTCTGTGTTTGGCTCTATGACCTGGGATTGAAGCTGTGGTTCTACAACTTCATGGTCAGCCCTATCAACCACTGAGGGTCTGTTAACAGAAGTAGGAAGAGAGTGAGAGTGAGAGTGAGGAGTTACTACCTGTAATGGAAGAGCCTGGGTGGCTTGAACCACTGGAGGTTGAGATTGCTGTTCATGGCCGGGAAGATTAAAAATAGGCAAGGGAATATAATTGGCCATGAAAGCAGATACAAGTACTGGTACTTGCATAAATTTGAAGGTTGTGTCTTGGCGAGTGTAAATCTTTTTGCTAACTGGTGGGGGTTCGGTTACAGCAGAGTTAGCAAAAAGTGCTTTGTGTTCAGGGGTGAGTAGATGATCTGCTATAAGCATAAGAAAACGGGCATAGTAACATGATACCCTACGATTTGTAGAATGATCACGTAAAGCAGAAGTTAGACGTCTCAAGAGAATGGGAAAAAGTAGTTTGCCAAAATTGATCCTTTGATTGAAAACAACCGCAAGACCAATATACTGCAGGGTGGAAGTAATGTTATGAAAATTAGATTTTGTGCAGTTGGCAAACACTTTGGAAAGTGTATCGAAGAATATATCCCATTCAGACACCAAATTTGATTTAGAAAGTTTGGTTAAATTGATCACCCCCTGATAGTGAATGGCATTGAAAAAATTTGTGATATCATTTTCAGAGGGTAAGCTACAGAAATTGTCTAGTGGAAAATTTAAAGCACGATTAACGACTGTTTCATCAACTACATACTGTGTGTTTGCGATGGTGAATGAAAAAGATTTTGAATCATCGGCCACAGTAGAAGTTGTGCAAATCAGTCTAAGTAGATCGACGTTTAAAATTACATTTGATTTAATAGCAGAGCTAACAATCGAATGATCATTTAAAAATCTAATCCAAGGCTTAAATTTTTCAACATCACATTTTTCCGGATTAAAATAACCAACTTGATTATGCGCGACAATTTGGAAATTGAGAGCCATTTAAAATAATAATAATAAGACACACGTTTTTCAGAATTTTAAGAATAATATTAAGAAAATTCGAATTAATTAAATTAATTTAATAATTCGAATTAAATTAATTATAATCGAAAAATTTAGACCGAAATGTATCTCGTTAAAATTCTTAACTCACAAGCACAATTTTGATAAACCAAAAGACACAAATCTGAAATTAAAATTAAAATGGAATTTGAAGGGGCAAACTTATTTTAATTTGATTTTAGCGTTTTTTATAATAACTTTTATTTTTAAGAAAATTTCAGCAGCACTTCTTTATGTATATACTTGTATGTATATATCACAAAGTGATGATTAAGAGTGCTGAGTAAAAACTCGAGCAAAGAAATAATTGGATTGATGGTTTTGTTCTTGTTCGAGGAGAGAGAAGAGAGTAAAAGAGAGTGAAAACTGTTCAAATTTTTAAAGAAATGAAACTGCTGTGATGGTTTAAAACAATACACAACACACGCTTATATATGACAGCTGGTATGACAATCCGGGATTGTCATACCGATTGTCATACCAGGCAAAAAGAAGGAAATGAAACAAATAAAATAAGTATTAAAAATATAACTGGTATGACAATCTGATAGTCATACCGATTGTCATACCAGTACAAAATAAAACAATATTATTCTGATATTAATTTTATTACTGGCATGACAATCAATAGTCATACCGATTGTCTTGCCAGTTATAAAATTAATCTGATTTTAAAATAAGCAGTCATTATTTACTAAAATGACTTTCAGCAAGACAATTTCAATTGTCTTGCCGATTGTCTTTCTAGAATAAGATAAAATAAGCATAACAGATTTATATTTTCATGTTTACTGAAATGATTTTCAGCAAGACAATTTTAATTGTCTTGCCGATTGTCTTTGCAGTAATAAAACAAAATGAATATGTACAGACAACTATTAATGTACTGAAACTTTATTTCAAAATAGTAAAACTAAAATAAAAACTTATAATTTTTACAGAAACAAAGATAATATATCAGAATTAATTATTTTTATTCCAAAAATAGATTTCTGTTGAATTTTAGCAAATAAAATTCATAGAAAAATATCTTTAGAGGAAATAAAATATTCTGAGATATTTTAAATTAACAAGTAGAGTAAATAACATAGATAAGATAATATATATTACATAGAAATAAGCAAGAAATATGATAAAATGATAAAATAAATTTGCAAATGAATTTTTCATTTATGTAAAATTCATTTGTAAATTCATTCAAGAACAGATTCCAGATATTAATTAAATTAATCACTAAAACTATTTAACATGCCCAATTTACCAACTAATCTGGTAAATGTGGATTCGTCAAGTGGTTTAGTGAAAATATCTGCTATTTGTTCTTCTGTTGGAACAAAAAATAGTTCAACAGTACCATTCATGACGTGCTCTCTAATAAAATGATACCTGATGTCAATGTGCTTTGTCCTCGAGTGCTGCACAGGGTTGTTGGTGATGGCTATTGCACTTGTATTGTCACATAAAATAGGAATCTTGTTCAATACAGAGCCATAGTCTCGTAGTTGGTTCCTAATCCACAAGATCTGAGCACAGCAGCTTCCAGCAGCAATATATTCAGCCTCGGCCGTTGAGTTGGAAACTGTTTGCTGTTTCTTGCTGTACCATGAGACTAGCCTGCTTCCTAAGAATTGACAACTTCCTGAGGTGATTTTCCTATCAACAACACTTCCTGCATAATCTGAATCTGTATATCCGACAAGGTTAAAACCAGATTCTTTAGGGTACCAAATACCTAGATTTGGTGTTCCCTTAAGATATCTTAAGATTCGTTTAACAGCAACGAGATGAATATCTCTAGGATCCGCTTGGAACCTTGCACATAAACATGTAGCATACATAATATCTGGTCTACTTGCAGTAAGATAGAGTAACGAGCCAATCATACCTCTGTAGCTTGTGACATCTACCTTAATGGAGTTTTCACATGGTCCAAGCTTGACAGCTGTAGTTGATGGAGTCCTTGCTGATGCAGAATCCTCTAGATTGTACTTTTTGAGGAGTTCCTTGAGATACTTGGATTGACAAATAAATGTTCCATCTAACCTTTGATTTACTTGTAATCCAAGAAAGAACTTCAGCTCTCCCATCATGCTCATTTCAAACTTGCTGTGCATTAACTTAGCAAATCTCTTACAGAGATTATCATTAGTAGACCCAAATATTATATCATCCACATAGACTTGGACTAATATAGTATCATTCTTATGTTTTTTAGAAAAGAGAGTTTTGTCTATGACACCTCTAATAAAGCTATTTTCAATAAGAAATTCAGAGAGAGTGTCATACCATTTTCTTGGTGACTGTTTTAGCCCATAGATAGCCTTGAAAAGAAGGAAGACAAAATCCATATGATCTGGATCTTCAAAACCAGGAGGTTGCTCTACATATACCTCTTCATCCAGCTTTCCATTCAGAAAGGCGCTCTTGACATCCATTTGATAAACTTTAAAGTTTGAAAATGCTGCGAATGCCAGAAATATCCTGATGGCCTCAAGTCTAGCCACTGGAGCATAGGTTTCATCATAATCAATACCTTCAGCTTGAGAATACCCTTTAGCTACCAGTCTTGCCTTGTTTCTTGTAACCACACCATCTTCATCTAGTTTATTCCTGAATACCCACCTTGTACCAACAGCTTTCTTGTGTACAGGCCTAGGTACCAGTTTCCAGACTTGTTGACTTTCAAACTGATTGAGTTCATCTTGCATAGCAATCACCCAATCTGGATCAGTTAGTGCTTCTTCAATTTTCTTAGGTTCCATCTCAGAAAGAAATCCTGAGAACAGACACTCATTTTGAGTAGCACGTCTAGTTCTGACTCCAACATCTGGATCACCAATAATCAACTCAAAAGGGTGAGCTTTATTCCAGACTGTCTGTCTTGGAAGATTTGATCTTGATGATTCGCCTTGACATTCATTGTGATGTTGTGTCCTACTAGATGATCCTTCAGCATCTCCCCCTGAGTTGTTGCCATGTTGACTTGAAGATTCTCCGTCAGTAGCAGTGGTATCTCCATTGTTTCCAGAGTTTCCATCACTATTACCTTGAGTATTATCAGGATTAACAGGTTCTTCAACAGCAACAACCTCAGGTTCTTGACCATGTTCTGACTCTGAATCTGACATATCATCAAACTTCAGTTTCTCAGAAGGATCTTCAGTTTGGATACTAGGGAGTTTAGTGTCATCAAAAGTAACATTGACACTTTCAGTTACTTTGTGTTGATCAATGATATACACTATATATGATCTTCTTCCATATCCAACAAAAATACCCTCATATGCCTTTGCCTCGAACTTACCACGACGATCATCTCCATCCTTAAGCACGAAGCATCTGGCACCAAATACATGAAAGTATTTGATAGAAGGTTTCTGTTCATTCAAAATCTCATAAGGAGTTTTCATGAAGTCTTTGTTGATTAGAGTTCGATTCTGAGTATAACATGCAGTATTGACAGCTTCAGCCCAAAAGTACATTGGAAGACCTGATTCATTTAACATCGTTCTTGCAGCTTCAATCAATGTACGATTCTTCCTTTCTACCACTCCATTTTGCTGAGGGGTTCTAGGAGCTGAAAATTGTCTGGTAATCCCTTTGTCTGTACAGAATCCATTTAGAAGTGCATTCTTGAATTCTGTTCCATTATCTGACCTTATTGCTCTAACAGGGACGTTAGAATCTAACTCAATCATCTTGATATGATCAATCACAACTTGTGGTGTTTCATCCTTAGAGTGAAGAAATAAAACCCACGTATACTTGGAATAGTCATCAACTATCACAAGACAGTAACACTTCTTTGACATAGAAAGGATATTAACTGGACCAAATAAATCCATGTGCAATAATTGCAGAACACCAGTTATGGAAGATGTGTCAGTGCCTTTGTGACTTGCTTTCTTTGACTTTCCTTTCTGGCAAGCCTCACATAGTCCTTCTGGAGAGAATTCCAGCTGAGGCAGACCTCTTACCAATTCTCTTTTGACAAGAGAATTCATTGTCTTGAAATTGAGATGGGAAAGTCTCTTGTGCCATAGCCAACTCTCATTTGACGATGCTTTTGCATAGAAACAATTGACTTCAAGATTGCTTCCAGAGTTCATGTCAGCTACGAACAGATTTCCTTTCCGTATTCCCATTAAGGAGGGTTTTTCACTTTTCTTGTGCAGAATCTGACACTTCAGCTTGTCGAATAAAACATTGTAGCCGTTGTCACAGAACTGACTAATGCTAAGCAGATTGTGTTCAAGTCCTTGCACAAGATATACATTTTCAATGATAACATTTCCAGCTTGCAAACAGCCATATCCCTCCGTTAAACCTTTGCTGTTATCTCCAAAGGTAACCACTGGGCCAGCTTTCTCAACCACATTTGATAGCAGGGCTCTATCTCCGGTCATATGTCTTGACGATCCACTGTCAATAATCCACACTACCGGTTGTACCTGTTTAATGCCCTGCAATACAAATGGATTAGAACTTCTTCGGAACCCAAGCTTGGCTGGGTCCGGCATACTTGTAAAATTGGCCTTTATCAGGCAAAACAACATTCTTAATTTCACTATTCTCAACATTCTCAATGACTGAACATTTGACCTTTAAAACAGCCTTATCAGATTTATGTTTAGGCTTAGGCACAAATGTCTCCTTTCTAGCTTTAGGAGGACTAGCAGTCTTAGACCTATCATGCTTTCTATTATTCACATGCTGACGAGGAGTAGTCTTATCATTAGAAGCATGCTTACCATTAAAATAAGCAAACAACAGATTAAAAGCACAAGACATACAATCAGGAACACCACATGCTTTATGAGAAGGATTAACAATAGGCAACTTATGCATGGTAGACATGGCATTTGTGCTATCCAACTCATGTGTGTCTGAGTTAGTCTCAGTTGCTTTCACAACCTTGACTGGAACTTTTGACACACTTGACTTGGAGACAGTTTTCCCATTAGCATTATCTTCAGCACGGATTTCTTCTTGAATAATAAAAGAGGTCTCATCAAATGGTTCAGCAATTGATTCCTTATAGAGGGGTTCATCAACACCCTTAAGCACATGTGGTACTTCCCTGCCTTTAGCACATACATGAGGAGGGGAGTTTATGCCTAATTTTCCAATAGCAGCATTGTAATCATAACCTATTCCATGTGTTTGATTAACAGCTTGCTTATTGTAAAACTCTTTGGACTTCGAACAAGAATTAAAGTAAGCTTTAACCTTAGCCTCAAGACCGGTGATCTTGTCTTTGAGAATAGTTTCGAGTTGTCTATAACAGTCAACTCTATTCTCTAGAAAAGATACTTGGTCTTTAAGTTTATCTTGATTAATGTGCACAAGTCTTAATTCATTGACCTCTTTCTCAAGGTCTTTGATTTGTTGATTTAACAATTCATTATCACGACGAGCACAATCTAAGTTACCTCTTAGATGATAAACCATTTCAGCATCAGAAAGTTTTACCTCTTTTCTTGACGATGAGGTGCTTGCATCACTAGCCATGAGAGCAAGATTCCCAACTTCTTCGTCTTCACTGTCAGTATCATCCCAACTTCTTCCCTTTGCCAGGTACGCCCTTTCAGATTTACTCTTCTGATTAGAATCATAAGAGTTCTTCCTTGCTTGTTTTGGCTTCCTGCATTCTGTGGCAAAGTGTCCCAACTCATTACAGTTGAAGCATCGAATGGTGCTCCGATCAACCATCCCTGTTTTATACCCACCACTGCTGGTGTTAGAGGATGAAGATCCACCTTTCTGGAATCTGTTGTAGTTGGACTTGTACTTGAACTTGGGATTCCTTTTGAATCTGACATTTGAGAATCTCTTGACAATCAGGGCCATTGACTCATCCTCCAATTGCTCCAGTTCTTCCAAGGAATAATAATCATCTCCTGATTGATTTGTAGTAGGTGAATCAAATTCTGCTACTATCACATTATCTTCAGCCTTGGAAGACTGTACCATTCTATCTGACTGTTGAGATTGTTGTTGATATAGTGGTTGTTGTTGTTGTTCATCAGCTACCAGAGCAGTAGACGTGCTGACCACTCTTCCTTTCCCATAAACTTCCTTCTGCTGAATCTGCTCCAACTCATAAGTCTTTAACACACCATAGAGCCTTTCCAAAGAAATCTCACTCAGATCTCTTGCTTCTCTTATGGCAGTGATTCTATGTTCGAGATGAGTTGGCAGTGTTAAAAGGAACTTTTTATTGATCTCCCTGATGGAATAGTATTTACCATTAATGTTCAGGTTGTTGATCAATGCATTGTACCTCTCAAACACTTCAGTGATTCCTTATCCTGGATTAGATTTAAAGTATTCATACTCAGAGGTTAGGATTTCTAGTTTGTTCTCCCTAACTTCCTCTGTGCCTTCATTAATAATCTCAATAGTTTCCCAGATATGTTTAGAATCTTTACAATTCATCACATGTCTGTTCATTAGGGGATTAAGGGAATCTACTAAGATTAATTGAAGGCTAGCATCTAGGGAAGCTTCTTCTATTTCAGCAGGAGAGAAGTCCTCAGGATCCTTCACATAAGTTCTCGCTTGGGTGATCACCACATCATTCTCTATTACCTCTGGTTCAATAACCATAGGAATTTTTGGACCCTTCTTCAACACTTGCAAATATTTGGGATTAGCAACCTGTAAAAACAGTAGCATCTTCTTCTTCCACATCACATAATTTTCTTTATCGAAAAGTGGAATTTTAACGGTTCCAACTTTTTGTGTAGTCATTATGAATTTTTGAGTGAATAAAAATTCAAGAAGTGAAAGAAACACAAAAGTCTAGGATCTTGATTTGTACGTTAATCAGAAGGCTCTGATACCAATTGTTAGGTCCCAATTTGTTTGTAGAAGGGGGGGTTGAATGCAAACAATACCGTTTCGTCGAATAAAATGCGGAATAAAATTGTGAAACAAAAATCAAGTTAAATAAAACTTTTATTAAACTTGAAAGGTGTTACAACTACGGTATCGATTACAAGGGATTAATCTCAAATCAATTATTACAAATTTAGAATAAATTCGACATGAACTTTTTCTATTTTTGTAATTAAAAGATCAAATGCTAAAAGCGATTTGAGATTAAGTTCTAGGGATTTTAATCCGCTAGATTGATATACAAGAACAAGATAAGTAATTCTAGTGGTTTGGATTTAACATTAACAAACTAGAATATTTGATCTTGAATAAGCAGAGGAATGATGAAATATTTTCTTTTGTTTTCTGCTGTGTTTTCTTGTTCTGTATCTGCTCTGTTTTTGCTGAGTTAATAGTTGATATTGTCTTCTGCTTCCTTTTAAATCAATCACAGCCGAAGTTGTTGAGAACTGGTGTGACAATCTATTTGAGCTTGAATGACTTTCGGTGAGACAATCTATTAGAGCTAGCAAGACAATTAAAATGAACTAGCAAGACTTTCGGTATGACTATTGATTGTCATACCGATTGTCATATTAGTTCAAATGAAATTGTTTTACTGAATTAATAATTGATTTTAATCTAAATAATAATTCTATCAATACAATCAACTGAATTAGCATGACATTCGGTATGACTATCAATTGTCATACCGATTGTCATACTAGTACAATCAGTTGTCTTATTTAGAATTATCACAGATTTTAATCAATTAATATTCTGAAAATCCTTAATATTAATTTTAAATTAATTAATCAATTTATTTCAATTAATCAATAAATTAATCCTTGCAGATATAATTTATTTTCTTAATTAAATTATATGACTTAATTAATTAATAGAGAATTAATACTAACCCTGAGCAGCATCCATTCTTCTGACAATCTTCTTAAAGTCTCTGAGACTTATGAATCAATTCCGTCACTTCAATGCTGACACTCGATGTACTGTCTGGTTCATGAGTGACTAACTTTCGTGACGTTTCTTCATGTCTTGACTTTGTTGTTCTGATTGAATCCTTGTAATAAATGATACCTTGACGAGATCTCTGTCACTTGATTAAATCCACGATCTTGATTTATATCACTGAGGCATGATCAAATTCTTGAACTTCTTCCAGTGAATCTTCAAGTCTGCAGATGAACAATGTTTCTTTATTCTTTGACAGATGTTACTTTGTGAGATCTCTCTGATGCTTGATCCACTATTTACTTATTACATTCTTATTTGAGTTGAGTTAAATACTCGAATGAACGAGTAGGCTATGACATATGCCTTTCAAAGTGAAATAGAGTCAAGTGGCAGAAAGGCTTCCGACGGATGATCTACAAAGGCTCCCCACAGATAATCGGCAAGGAATCCGATGGATGACCAACATAGTCCTGACGGATGATCATATTCAAAAGAGCAGTTGATAGTGACAACACAGTCACATGCGTTGGGTGTTTGCAAATGGAATGTGGAAGACTAATTGCAGGATTTAGAGAACAAAGAAGCATTACTATTTTCATGCAATTATGAAGATATTCAAAGATGTTGGATAGTGTAATGAAGCAGCATGAAATTAGATTAGAAATAATTTTTGTTTTACTTGTTTGTCTTTTTATCATATAACTTGGTAGTATATAAACCAAGTGTAGCAAGTAGAACAAAAAGACTAAGAAAGGCATTATTTTCAGAGAGATAGAAAATGTTATATCTGTTAAGCATCTCTTTGTAATTCTGCAAGTTCACTTGTAAGCAGCTGTGTGCTATTTAAGCATCACAGAGTTCTCATCTTCATATATATCTCTGGTGGATAAGTTCAAATCCACCAGAAAGTTTTAAAACCTTGTGTTTTATTTCTTTGTGTTTGATTTTCATATCTTTATCATTCCGCAACAGAGAAAAATCTGCACAGTTATATTATTAAGTAAGAACAGTTTTAAAATCTGAAAAAGAAACCAGAATTATATTCAACCCCCCTTCTGTAATTCTTGTTGTATTGTTTGGAAATAACACTTATAACACTTTTAGCAATAAAAAATTTATTTCTCTCATTTTTCTTTACTTTTCTCTCTCCCTTTCTTCCATTTTTTGTCCATATCTTTTCAAATTTAATAATATAATAATAAGGAAAGAAGAAAAAGGTCATCGTTGGAGTTGAAATTCAAAATCATGTCTTAAATCACTGAGAGTTAATATTTTATAATATTTATAAGAAATTCAGTAGAGTATTGTTGGATTTGCTCAAACTTCCTTTTCGTACCCGACGATGGCGGATAAGAAATCATAATTGCACCATATCCTGCCCATAGCAAGCCATCACCAACACCGAGAAATGCTCCAGCAAAAATAGCAAATGCCTGGTGCCTGTGATGATTGATGTACAAGAAAGAACCTGCATAGAAAATGTAAGTAGAACAACCAGCGAAAAGAGTGAGACTAAGGGCCTAAAATATTATAAATCCCCCCACCCAAGATTCCAAAAATAGCAAAGGTCGTGTACAATGCAATGTTGGCATTGTTGGCGGCGGTGGGATCGACTTGACCACTGCCACCAATGCCTGATAAAGAATTGAACATTTCATGTAATAACCCCAATTTTTGGAAATTTTGAAACCCTTATGAATAGTGTTTTTGCTGAATGAGAAAACTTTTCATGCCACACTATGTAGGGGTTCTGATATGGATATTCTGGGATATTATTAGTACTCTATGTGGTATATAAGTGTATGTAAAGATCGTCAGAATCCAATTCTAAACACTTTGATTTTCCCGGAAATCCACAAGATATGGAAAGAATTGAGAAAAAGGTAACAGGATAAAAAGGATTTAAATTAAAGGATTATAAGAGAGGATCATAGAAGGAATACAATATATTGAGAAAGGTTAAGGGAACCTAAGTAATAAGATCCCGGGTATGATCCCTCAAACGATAAACGAGAACGAAAGATAAGCGAACCGTAAAACAAATAAGTGACCAAGAGACAAGCTTGTACAAGAAGCCAGGGATTGTGACATCATCAAACCACAAGGTGTGGATAAGTGGGAGCATTATGACATGTGCAAGGTGACACAAGCATGACATGGGAAGGAAGGAGGTGTGGTGGCTTTTTAACCACACAAATTCAAGGGCAACAAGGTAATTAACTAAATCAAACACAAAAACAAGCCAACCAAGCCAAGCAAAATCATTTTCATCAAAATCAAAAAGAAACCAAGGCATGGTTCATCATGCTCTCGGCTTTTTACTATTGCAAATGGGCAAGAATTCAAAAACTCAAGATCCAAGCCTCCTAAATTGGTGAGTTAATTCCCTAATCATCTTCATGCTTAGTTAGGGCTATATCATGAGTTTAAGCCATCAATTCCTTCTCCATCTTCTCCATTTAATCAAAGAAGAAGACTATGAATAGTATTTTCAAGTTTTTAACTTGAAGTTTTTCTTGTTTTTCTTGAAGATCCAAGCATTCTTAAGACTTCTCAAAGCTTCTTAAGGCTTCCTAGCTCCTCCCACCACTCAAAGGAAGGTATACCATCTCCAAACCCTAGATTCCTATATATTATAAGATGATTTTGATTAGTAGGATGATATTGTAGCTTGTTGTTGTGATTAGAGTTTGGGATTTGAAATGGTAGTGAAATGGAATGGTAAATGTTGAGGTTTTGATGAAAAGAACTTAAGTATGATTAAAGTTAAGCTTAGGCATAAGTATGAATGATTAAATTGAATTGGTTGGGGTTGTTATGATGTGATAAGGATGGATGTTGGTTGTATGTTGGATTTGAGGTTGAATTGGGTTGTGATTGTGGGTTGATTGTGAGATGATTTGGAGTTGTTTAAAATTGGGTAATCGCGTAAACATAGCCGTCATAACGTCCGATTTTCTTTAGACTGTTTTTGTGCATAGCATTAGGACCCGAGAACCCCCTGCTAGATTATGACCATTGCCATGTCTAGATAGCTCATGTTACGAGCTTCGTTTTGATATGTAGTTCGTTCGATTCCGATGCACGGTTTAGGAGAAACGACCGTTTCAAGTAACGGCGTTTCGCGAACGAAACTTTTCCCCTCGCCTTACTTTGAAACATAGGTTAAAGACCAAAAAGGGTTAATTAATGTATGAAACATTTATGGTAAGTGTGTTAGGAAGTTGGTAAGACACTCGCGAAGGAATCGCCTTAAAACTCGTAAAGGTTAAATTATTAAAAATGGTGGAGCCGAGGGTACTCGAGTGACTTAAGAGAATCAGTAAGCGCAAAACAAGCGTTAGAGTCTAAGTTAGTTAAAGTATAGATTTACAAGTGACTTTGGTTTAATTCCAACTTACTTGTTGTTTATAGGTTACCAGACTCGTTCCGAGCCATTCGTAACCCCCAGTCGCTCAGGCAAGTTTTCTACCCGTTATACTGTTGTTGTGATGTAAATATATGTATATGCATTATCTTGTGATAAGTGCATGATTGTTATTAGCAATTTTTGCGATATATTGGAGCATGCTGATATGGTATATATGCATGTCTGTTTCGTAATCTTGATATATATCTGTTGATTCAATTGATTCAGTTGATAATACCTATGCTAGAGGATAGCGGTAATTTGCATATACCCTTAGTATAGGGACCCAAAGGTGAAAATATTTTCTAAAACCGGGAGTCGAGGATCCCGAGTAGGTTTTGTATATATGGATATAAATATATATATATATACTTATATATATATATGGTCATAGTTTTCAAAACTATTAATCGAATAAGGTTTATTCGATAACTTTAGCTTTATTTTATTATTGAATATTATTTCGAATATTATTCGAAGGCGTATGACTCCTTTATATTAAATGAATATTATTTTGAATATTCATTTGAGGACTTATGACTCCTTTTATTTTATTATCTGAATATTATTTGAATATTCATTCGAGGGCTTATGACTCAGTTTATATTATTTAATGAATATTATTTGAATATTCATTTGAGGATCTATGACTCCGATTATTTGCTGAGATATATTCTTTATTTTATTAAAGAATAAGGTGTCAATAATCAAACTTATTTTCGATTATTCAAATAAAGATAGTACTTTCATATAAGTATATCTTTGGTTATTTGATATCCATTTCAAGTATAAGTTTTAATACTTCTACTTCAATTATTTTTATAAAGATTATTCTTTATGGGAATATTATTTAAATAATAATATTCAGTCATTTTCTAAATATTCTGGGGACTGATTTACTTCATTAAATCAGCTTTACTCCAAACACTCTATAAAGTGTTTTCGAGTCTTCAAAATGATTTTTAAAAGTTAGAGCGGATCCCAAAACTCATTTTTATATTTAAGATCTTCCTTTTTAAGGGGATTTAAATACTCGCTCAAAACCTGAGGGATCCGGCTCTGTGGTGTGTTTTATATTCGCAACAAGGTTGCTGTTTTGATAAATGAATTGATTACTTACCCAACACTCGGGAAGTAAAATTCTTGGAACAAGTTAATCCATTAACAGGCATCGCCTGGGAAATATCGGTGAGTTCTCCTTTCTAAATGGATACGACTTCTTGGTGGAGCCGTATCAACAAGTTTCTACTTGGGGAAAGTGGGGACGAGCTTTACGTTTCAGAGTCATGGATTTCATCTGAACTAGGAGTGGCGTAAGTGGCCGAGTAGCGCCGGCCCAGCCTTATTATATTGGCCCAAATGGCCTGGAAGTTCCGCTAAGGCGGTCCATTCCTTAGGAGTTCAGTGTTCGGTTGACAAGTAAATCCGACAGGTTCTCCTCTACATGTAGAAAATGGTGGGGTTGTACTACTACGACTGATCATCGTAAGTGATCTTCCTGGCGCGGCAAACTCCCGTAATGAGTTCATCATCCAATTGGATAATTTCTGCAACACTACCCAGAGCACTTCGATAGAAAGGCTACGGTTGGGCGATTGTTGGGTGTTGGCAGGGTCAAGTTTTCAAAATGATGTTTACATCAAATGAAGTATCTCGTAACTTCATTTTATTTTGATAATATTTTAAAGATTTAATCTATTCAAATCTTGTCTTATAGTCTCATCTATGTGATGAACTTTTGAAATTAATTATAACTTGAACGGTGGTAGTTCAAGTAGTATTTGGAAAAGATATAAGTATATTGGAGTATTTGGTAACTTCATCTTTTAAGCTTATATCTAATTAATAATTGTCTTATGTATGACAAAGATTTTTAGAAAAACGTTGAGACAAGGTTAGATATATGAGATCACCTTGCAACGATATTTTTTTTTATACAGTTATACACTGGGACTTTGTGTATATTATGCATGGAAGAGGACTTCCAATATTTTGAAAAGTATATATGTATATATATATATACTGAATATTTTGCGACTTCATCGTATTAAGATATCAACTTGGTTCATTTCTTTTGACCAAGACTTTCATGAGTACTAAGAGAAGGCTCATATACTATTAATCATTATACATATTATTTTGGAGGGCTTGCTGCTCACCCTTGCTTTCTTCTTTCATCACACAACAACAGATAGAAAGGATGAACAGGACCAAGCTCCCGATTCGCAAGCGATTAGGAGACGTTCCGCAGTTTTCTAGAAGCATTGATGCCGCCGTAGCTGAGGTAGGATCTACCAATAGGCTAGGCTTTCAACTTCTAATGTACCAGATTTATATATAATTATGAATTGTAATAATGGCAAAGAAATGTAAATTTATTCAGAAAACCTTTTAAGGTGTATTGGCAGATAATTATGGAATAAAATGACTTGTGGTTATTTTTGGATGTTCATCTCTGAGACTATAACGTATGGTGTGTGTGTTTATTGTGGGGTCACAGTACAGAGTAGTTGAGTAATTATTAAGATTGGGTGTTATTAAGGGAAATGGAACTCGTGACAACCCGGATCCCCGACCCCGGATTTGGGGGTGTTACAGTAATGGTATCAGAGCTAAGCGTTATAAACCTCAGAGATGATGGGACGTTAAGATAATAAGTTAACTAAGATAATAAGAACTCTTGCCAAGTTCATAGTCGGGCTACTAACGTAGCACTGACAGTTAAAACCCTTATGGGAACCCTTATAAATATCGTGATAGGAGCGTAGTTCGTTATCGTATATGGTAGCGGGACTCCGAACCCTGAGGTTGAGGAGCAACATCGCGATGATATTTTATTACTAATTGGGGATCGGATTGTGGATCCGATAGAGTGTCCTAATGCAGGACTGGATGATGTTGATATTGAGGATTTAGCGGTTGAGGATGTTGTCCTAGAAGGGATAGTTGTTGAGGAGGATCCCATGGAGGATCCTGACAGGATTGGATAAAGGACCACTGATGAATTGATGACCATGGTTTGGTCGACTACCAGAGGTAGGATTGGCCGGTCACTACCGGAGGTTCGTTCAAGTTGTAAAGATAGTAGCCCCTTTAACGCGGCTTACTCGTAAGACTGAGAAGTTCGAATGGGCAGAGAAATGCGAGAACAGCTTTCAAGAACTGAAGCAGAGGTTGGTGATGGCCCTTATGCTGGCATTGCCGGATGGAAAAGGAGATTTTGTGAAGTGTAGTGACGCTTCGCATAAGGGCTTAGGGTGCGTGCTTATGCAGCACGGTAAGGTAATCGCGTACATGTTAAGACAATTAAGGTAATATGAAATTCGATATCCCCGCCCATGAGCTTAGGCTCGTGGCAATAGTTTTACCCTAAAGATTGGAGGCACTACTTGTATGGAGAGAAGTGCAAGATTTACACAAACCATAGGAGCTCTAGTACCTTTTTACGTAGAAAGAGCTCAACATACGCCAGAGGAGGCGGTTAGAGCTAATCAAGAATTATGATTGGGAGATTCTTTATCATTCGGGGAAAGCCAATATGGTGGCTGATGCCCTTAGTAAAAAGGAGAGACTCAAGATGATAATGACTTTGGGAGGGTTGATAAGAGATTTTGAAAAAAAAAATGGAAATAGATATGAAGGTAACCGGAGCCGGTACCGAAAAGCTGTTTGAGATTGCAATACAGCCCGAATTATTGGAAAAGATCATATTGTGCCAGAAAAAGTTATGAATGAAGGCAGAGAGCCAATAATTAGATAAAAGATTAATATCGAGAAAGATGATAAGGGAATAATGAGGTATTCCTATAGAATTTGGGTTCCGAAAGTTCAAGAGCGTAAGGATGAGAACTTAGATGAGAGCCATAGTTTGAGGAATAAGATTTAGAGCAAACCCTGAACGTGATAGTCAGGGAGGTCGCCATCAAGATAGAAGGAACCCATGACATAATGGAGTGGAAAATGAGGATTTTAAATTAAAAGATGACCCCAATTATGGGGAGTAGGATGAAACATTTCATACTAAGGAAACAGAAAGTCGAGTAAGGAAAGGAGACCCGAGACGGTACTCCTATACGGCAATTCATGGACCTGTCTAGACAGAACTTAGACTATTATCCCCAACCACCACCTTGAGGAAACAATGTGGTGTGAAATTCTTTCAGGACCTTTAAGTCGCTAAGCTCTCAGAGTTCCATGGAACAAGTTGACCCAGCCGAGGCAAGAGCCTGGCTAAAGGAAATATAGGAATCATTTGAGATTCTAAATGATTGACGAATCTCAAAAGGACTGTTTTTGTCACTTACCCTCCCAAGAGAGAGACCACCCGCTGGTGAAAGGCCAAGGAAGGCACGGAGCAAGAGATTATAATAAACTGATTAAAGTTCAGCCAATTGTTTTCGGGAAAGTAATTCCCAAGGTTATGGAATAGTGTAAAAGCTTTAGAGCCAGAACAAAGGCAGACGAGTATGATGAATTATGAATCTAAGTTGTAAAAGTTATCAAGATTCGTTCTGAGGACACGAATCCAGAATGACGGGATGTTTGGAATCAATACTTATGTTGTGTTAGTTCATGAAATAATGATAAGAGAAAGGAAAATAAAAAGAAACTGAAGTGGAAAGGAATATAAAGGCAAGAGAGTTTGAGGAATGATAAGGGAGTTGGGTATGAGGAAACCCTAAAGACTCGTAGAAATAGAAATAGAAGAGTATGTAATCGTCAGGATGAGGGTGATTCACCATGAGTTAAAATTGATGGTTGAAGGCATAAGAGTTATGTATATTTTATCCCCTTTAAGTTGGGAGGATTCGAGGAAACCTTGAAATAGTTCGAAGGATAAATAATGAGACGCGGATAGACTGAGGAGACAAGGAAGTAAGAAATTAGGAAAAATTGGATGAAGGAAGTGACCTTCAAGAATGTGAAGTGTAAGACCGGTGGCATGATACCCAGAAAGGGAGACGCCAGGTATGAAAGATATCCCAACATTGAGGTGACTGTTGAGATAAACAACAAAAGTAAATAAGGAATTATTAAGAAGAAGTTCATGTTGAACATGATCAATATCTTCCAGAACATCCATGTTATCATTACCAAATCAGGAAAGAAAAGCGGATGACCATTGTTATCTTTTGGAGGCCATATGGATTGACCTCAATTTGAATAAGGATGCTATTATGAAGTTAGGTATAGACTATCGAGGTGGGAATGATTGAATAAGACACCCTTATCAGGGATATATGACTTGATTTATCCATGGAAGAAGGCAGGTACCTTTTAAAGGTGGAATTAATGATAGAACATCGGTAACTTAAAACGAATCCTAGGGGAATGCATAAAGGTTGGCATTTCATCCTTAATAGGGATAGTATGAGTTTTGATAGTATGAATTGGGAAGGATTAAGATAATAACAACCTTTAAGGATCAGTGGAGAAATTTTTCAGAAGTATATAGACAATGATTCTGGTATTAATAAATGGTATCTTAATATGCCCTGTATCTAGGGAATACAGGAGGAACGATTCAAGGATAATCTTAGAGGTTTTACAAGGAGAAAGGAAATATTCGAAATTCTCAAGAATAAAAATGTTGATAAAGGAAATATGACATTGACTATAAGGAAAATTTTACTATCAGGAAAGGCCAAAGAGGTGGCCGACACTTTAAAGGTAAGTGGATAATTATAGGCGCGGGTGCCAAGAGAATACAGTGATGATGGTTAAAAATGTGAAGGTTGAATTATGGTTAGGAAGATTGACATTCCTTCTGATGACTGTGCAATACCCAACCGTAATAGTAGTTGGTAAAGGTTTATTCGTGTAATCGCCATGAACGGGCTATCTATCTTAGGAGGTCCTATCTTGAGATAAGCCAGGACCATGTTTCAAAAAGGACTAGACGAACCTTTGAGTTAAGTCTTCTATTTAAGGCATATGATTAAGAATGGTATTAACCTGCTATCGTTGCTTTGATTGAAACTCTTCTGCAATTTTATCTACTTCATGTCATGAAAGTACGTCAGAGTTTGGAGTGTTCTTCATGAATTGTGATTGGTGGTTATGTTAACTCCTTAGGAGAATTAGATACGAGATGTATGGACTCCGTATGGTTAGCTATTAAGACTTCATGGAAAATGAATGACTACAGTAGGTCAGTGGTGGACCATAGTAAGGCAGCAATGATTCTGCGAGTAATGAGCTGATTACAACCGTGAGAGTTGTATTGGAATGGGTGTTGAGATTGAGTACCACTAATCGGGTCGTGGTAGTGTATAAGTTATCATTGATAGACTAATTAAGTAGAGTATCTACCTAGTGAATTATTATTCTTTCTTATCAATAGAGAGTCGTATTATTATACGAGGAAGGTTGCGGTGCAAGCATAGAATTCTAGTAACGATGATGTATAGAATGAGATCCCATATTCGATTTTCGATGTCGAGGGAGTTTCAAAGGTGATTGTGTATAAGCTCGAGGAAGAGCATGGGTCCATAGAATGATGGACGGGATAGCGAAAATATTTAGGCACGTGAAATGCGATGCTATAATACTTGATGTTGATATAAATACATATATGTTTTGTTCTTCTATGACAAACCTCTATAGTTCAGAGGTAGATTCCAAGCCAGATATTTTATGGCAAAAAAAAAAAAAATTTATATGAATATACAATTCTCTTCAATTCGTTCTTTTCTCTTCTTTTCATTTCATGTAAGCTGAGAAGAACAACCCTTCCAAAAGGGGAGGTATTGCCGAATGACTATCTATCTGTGTGATAGAAGCCGAGTAGGATACCAGCTATTGTTTAATTGCTTGTCAAGTACTAAAGGCTGGCCACCTTCTGTACTAACTATGCGATATAACAAGTGTTCATGATCATAGTGATCTCTCAACAAATTCCTTTACATCTATTTGATTGATCAAATTTTGGAAAATAGAAACAACTGAAAAAGGAGTAATAAAGTGGTGGTAGTATGCGGAATGGGAACACATTCGTGATACTAAGGTTGACGTGGTTATTAAAAGGTTATAGAACGCTAGCGAGCAAAAGTATAACCCGTATAATATTAGGAACGGAAGGTAGTAGCGATTACGAACTGGAAAAGAATGGGTATTGAGAAGCAAGAGTTCGAATGATTGGAAGCTATGATGAGAGTCTGTGTAATAGACTTGAAAGAATTTGGAATGATCACTTAATTCGGATTGAGTTATCTTACGACAATAGATCATATGTCATTATCGAGATGTCGCCTTATGAGATCCTTGAGGGAAGACAATGTCGATCTCCCTTATGTTAGGATGAAGTTGTAGAGCGCAAGATGCTCGGACCCGCAGTAGTCCAAAGGACCAAGGATATGATAGATCTAATCAGAGGATGGCTGGTAGTAGCCCAAGATGGACATGATAAGTATGTTGATTTGACACGAAAGGATAAAGAGTATGAAATAGGGGACCTAGTAATGTTATAGGTATCCCTTGGAAAGGATTGATGAGGTTCGGAAAGAAAGGAAAGCTAAGTCTACAATTTGTTGGACCCTTGGATATATTAAGACGTTTGGGAAGTTAGCATATGAGCTAGCCCTAACCCCGAACATGTAGCAGGTCGTAACGTGTTTCACGTATCAATGTTAAGGAAGTGTAATTCAGATGCCAGATAAATAGAGGCGTATGAGCGCATAGACATGCAACCAGACGTAACCTATATGGAGCAACCAGGAAGGGTTATAGAGTGAAAAGGAACAAGTGCTTAGGGGAAGGATTATCAAACTAGGCAGAGTTTGGTGGCAGGACCACAATATGGGAAAATTTACTCGAGAGTTAGAAAGTGTAATGCTAAGAAAGTATCCCCATTTGTTTTCTATTTGATTCCGGGACGGAATCCTTTTAAGGAGGGGAGACTGTAATAACCCCAATTTTTGGAAATTTTGAAACCCTTATGAATAGTGTTTTTGCTGAATGAGAAAACTTTTCATGCCACACTATGTAGGGGTTCTGATATGGATATTCTGGGATATTATTAGTACTCTATGTGGTATATAAGTGTATGTAAAGATCGTCAGAATCCAATTCTAAACACTTTGATTTTCCCGGAAATCCACAAGATACGGAAAGAATTGAGAAAAAGGTAACAGGATAAAAAGGATTTAAATTAAAGGATTATAAGAGAGGATCATAGAAGGAATACAATATATTGAGAAAGGTTAAGGGAACCTAAGTAATAAGATCCCGGGTATGATCCCTCAAACGATAAACGAGAACGAAAGATAAGCGAACCGTAAAACAAATAAGTGACCAAGAGACAAGCTTGTACAAGAAGCCAGGGATTGTGACATCATCAAACCACAAGGTGTGGACAAGTGGGAGCATTATGACATGTGCAAGGTGACACAAGCATGACATGGGAAGGAAGGAGGTGTGGTGGCTTTTTAACCACACAAATTCAAGGGCAACAAGGTAATTAACTAAATCAAACACAAAAACAAGCCAACCAAGCCAAGCAAAATCATTTTCATCAAAATCAAAAAGAAACCAAGGCATGGTTCATCATGCTCTCGGCTTTTTACTATTGCAAATGGGCAAGAATTCAAAAACTCAAGATCCAAGCCTCCTAAATTGGTGAGTTAATTCCCTAATCATCTTCATGCTTAGTTAGGGCTATATCATGAGTTTAAGCCATCAATTCCTTCTCCATCTTCTCCATTTAATCAAAGAAGAAGACTATGAATAGTATTTTCAAGTTTTTAACTTGAAGTTTTTCTTGTTTTTCTTGAAGATCCAAGCATTCTTAAGACTTCTCAAAGCTTCTTAAGGCTTCCTAGCTCCTCCCACCACTCAAAGGAAGGTATACCATCTCCAAACCCTAGATTCCTATATATTATAAGATGATTTTGATTAGTAGGATGATATTGTAGCTTGTTGTTGTGATTAGAGTTTGGGATTTGAAATGGTAGTGAAATGGAATGGTAAATGTTGAGGTTTTGATGAAAAGAACTTAAGTATGATTAAAGTTAAGCTTAGGCATAAGTATGAATGATTAAATTGAATTGGTTGGGGTTGTTATGATGTGATAAGGATGGATGTTGGTTGTATGTTGGATTTGAGGTTGAATTGGGTTGTGATTGTGGGTTGATTGTGAGATGATTTGGAGTTGTTTAAAATTGGGTAATCGCGTAAACATAGCCGTCGTAACGTCCGATTTTCTTTAGACTGTTTTTGTGCATAGCATTAGGACCCGAGAACCCCCTGCTAGATTATGACCATTGCCATGTCTAGATAGCTCATGTTACGAGCTTCGTTTTGATATGTAGTTCGTTCGTTTCCGATGCACGGTTTAGGAGAAACGACCGTTTCAAGTAACGGCGTTTCGCGAACGAAACTTTTCCCCTCGCCTTACTTTGAAACATAGGTTCAAGACCAAAAAGGGTTAATTAATGTATGAAACATTTATGGTAAGTGTGTTAGGCAGTTGGTAAGACACTCGCGAAGGAATCGCCTTAAAACTCATAAAGGTTAAATTATTAAAAATGGTGGAGCCGAGGGTACTCGAGTGACTTAAGAGAATCAGTAAGCGCAAAACAAGCGTTAGAGTCTAAGTTAGTTAAAGTATAGATTTACAAGTGACTTTGGTTTAATTCCAACTTACTTGTTGTTTATAGGTTACCAGACTCGTCCCGAGCCATTCGTAACCCCCAGTCGCTCAGGCAAGTTTTCTACCCGTTATACTGTTGTTGTGATGTAAATATATGTATATGCATTATCTTGTGATAAGTGCATGATTGTTATTAGCAAAATTTGCGATATATTGGAGCATGCTGATATGGTATATATGCATGTCTGTTTCGTAATCTTGATATATATCTGTTGATTCAATTGATTCAGTTGATAATACCTATGCTAGAGGATAGCGGTAATTTGCATATACCCTTAGTATAGGGACCCAAAGGTGAAAATATTTTCTAAAACTGGGAGTCGAGGATCCCGAGTAGGTTTTGTATATATGGATATAAATATATATATATATATACTTATATATATATATGGTCATAGTTTTCAAAACTATTAATCGAATAAGGTTTATTCGATAACTTTAGCTTTATTTTATTATTGAATATTATTTCGAATATTATTCGAAGGCGTATGACTCCTTTATATTAAATGAATATTATTTTGAATATTCATTCGAGGACTTATGACTCCTTTTATTTTATTATCTGAATATTATTTGAATATTCATTCGAGGGCTTATGACTCAGTTTATATTATTTAATGAATATTATTTGAATATTCATTTGAGGATCTATGACTCCGATTATTTGCTGAGATATATTCTTTATTTTATTAAAGAATAAGGTGTCAATAATCAAACTTATTTTCGATTATTCAAATAAAGATAGTACTTTCATATAAGTATATCTTTGGTTATTTGATATCCATTTCAAGTATAAGTTTTAATACTTCTACTTCAATTATTTTTATAAAGATTATTCTTTATGGGAATATTATTTAAATAATAATATACAGTCATTTTCTAAATATTCTGGGGACTGATTTACTTCATTAAATCAGCTTTACTCCAAACACTCTATAAAGTGTTTTCGAGTCTTCAAAATGATTTTTAAAAGTTAGAGCGGATCCCAAAACTCATTTTTATATTTAAGATCTTCCTTTTTAAGGGGATTTAAATACTCGCTCAAAACCTGAGGGATCCGGCTCTGTGGTGTGTTTTATATTCGCTACAAGGTTGCTGTTTTGATAAATGAATTGATTACTTACCCAACACTCGGGAAGTAAAATTCTTGGAACAAGTTAATCCATTAACAGGCATCGCCTGGAAAATATCGGTGAGTTCTCCTTTCCAAATGGATACGACTTCTTGGTGGAGCCGTATCAACAAGTTTCTACTTGGGGAAAGTGGGGACGAGCTTTACGTTTCAGAGTCATGGATTTCATCTGAACTAGGAGTGGCGTAAGTGGCCGAGTAGCGCCGGCCCAGCCTTATTATATTGGCCCAAATGGCCTGGAAGTTCCGCTAAGGCTGTCCATTCCTTAGGAGTTCAGTGTTCGGTTGACAAGTAAATCCGACAGGTTCTCCTCTACATGTAGAAAATGGTGGGGTTGTACTACTACGACTGATCATCGTAAGTGGTCTTCCTGGCGCGGCAAACTCCCGTAATGAGTTCATCATCCAATTGGATAATTTCTGCAACACTACCCAGAGCACTTCGATAGAAAGGCTACGGTTGGGCGATTGTTGGGTGTTGGCAGGGTCAAGTTTTCAAAATGATGTTTACATCAAATGAAGTATCTCGTAACTTCATTTTATTTTGATAATATTTTAAAGATTTAATCTATTCAAATCTTGTCTTATAGTCTCATCTATGTGATGAACTTTTGAAATTAATTATAACTTGAACGGTGGTAGTTCAAGTAGTATTTGGAAAAGATATAAGTATATTGGAGTATTTGGTAACTTCATCTTTTAAGCTTATATCTAATTAATAATTGTCTTATGTATGACAAAGATTTTCAGAAAAACGTTGAGACAAGGTTAGATATATGAGATCACCTTGCAACGATATTTTTTTTTATACAGTTATACACTGGGACTTTGTGTATATTATGCCTGGAAGAGGACTTCCAATATTTTGAAAAGTATATATGTATATATATATATACTGAATATTTTGCGACTTCATCGCATTAAGATATCAACTTGGTTCATTTCTTTTGACCAAGACTTTCATGAGTACTAAGAGAAGGCTCATATACTATTAATCATTATACATATTATTTTGGTGGGCTTGCTGCTCACCCTTGCT
This sequence comes from Apium graveolens, assembly GCF_009905375.1. NCBI lineage: Eukaryota > Viridiplantae > Streptophyta > Magnoliopsida > Apiales > Apiaceae > Apium > Apium graveolens. Next base: position 223,679,830 of record NC_133649.1, on the reverse strand, counting down.
TTCTTCTTTCATCACACAACAACAGATAGAAAGGATGAACAGGACCAAGCTCCCGATTCGCAAGCGATTAGGAGACGTTCCGCAGTTTTCTAGAAGCATTGATGCCGCCGTAGCTGAGGTAGGATCTACCAATAGGCTAGGCTTTCAACTTCTAATGTACCAGATTTATGTATAATTATGAACTGTAATAATGGCAAAGAAATGTAAATTTATTCAGAAAACCTTTTAAGGTGTATTGGCAGATAATTATGGAATAAAATGACTTGTGGTTATTTTTGGATGTTCATCTCTGAGACTATAACGTATGGTGTGTGTGTTTATTGTGGGGTCACAGTACAGAGTAGTTGAGTAATTATTAAGATTAGGTGTTATTAAGGGAAATGGAACTCGTGACAATCCGGATCCCCGACCCCGGATTTGGGGGTGTTACATTTCAGGACAACAAAAACAGACCAAACCAGTCAGAATTACTTGAATCAAAAGAGAATGTATCGAAAATATGATGAGTTCTGATCAAGATTTGCAGTTTCTTCATTACCCATATGATGAGAATCTCGAGTGAAAATGATAAAAATGATAATTTGAGTAAATGAGTAAGAGCGTTGGCATTGCCATTAAGGATACAAAGAGTGTCGCAAGATTTAACTAACTGCTAATCTGCCATGCTGATTTGGTATATTGCGGTTGTCAGTAATTACTACACTATATAACTACTAATTTGGAACACAAGGACAAGACACTTTGAAGGCTTTTATTCACTTCCCTTATAAGACAATCATTGTTTTTGTTAATTGTTTTCATACTTTTACAGAGCGCTGAATATATGTTGTTCCTAGAATTTGAATATGAAACTTCTCATGACATTAGTATAAGACTAGATGAGGAGCAAACATATGGGGTGTTTGGACAATCATAAAGTCAACCTATTTGAACTAAAATATCATTTCAATTTTTTGTTAATGTTTGGCTGACAAGTGGAAACGCCCAAATTACTAGACTAGATTTATGCCGATAAGCAGAATGTTGGGCCATTGGGCTGGTACTTTCTCACATTCCAACTAACTTAACCTGTTAGCCAAGAGAGTCTTACCTTTTTTATAGATTCATCCTTGCATAAATCAAGTTTTTACAAATTTATTATTAAATCTCACTGTGAATAGCTATCAAAATATAAAATTAATTTTGGTATAGAACCAAATTTAATTTTCGTAAATGTTATTTCTCTCGTGTTCTTTGCTTTCTATAATTTTGGTTTTCAAATTTTAGTTTTTAGTTAAATTCATGACTTCCAAAATTTATTAATTAATTTAACATGGTTGATCATGTTTATTAAAATTTGTATTGAAATTATTGTAAGCAAACAAACAATTTTTTAATTATTATAGTGTTATCCCATGTCATTATCTTTATTTTAAAATTTTATTTTATTTTATGTTTATGTATTAAATTATTAATTCATCTAATTTGTAATTTATGTTTGAATTTTATTTCAAAAAGAGTTATAAATTTTAAGTTATGATTTAGAAAACAAATTTAACATGTCCAAATATTTAAATAACTTTACGACTTTAACTTTAAGTTAAGTTATAAGTTACATTTTTTTAAACACTTTACAATTTTAAGTACTTTAAGTTATAAGTCACGTACTAACAAATCTTGGTAATTAAGGAAATAAAAAAAATGTCTTGTCATCTGACATGATTAGATATTCCTGTATTTTTCGTTTATTAGTCTCATTTTACTTTCACCACAATCATTATGGCCAACAGAAACAATCTAGTTCAAGCAATGAATAGTATTTCTTTAGAGGATGAAGACGAAGGAGGCAGGGAGATTATTGAGGAAGTTCTGACACATGACAACACTCAAAATCAAATCTTTGATTCCAAACTTTGCATCATAGGACGGTTCATCAGTGAAGGAAGTATCAATTTTGAGGCCATGTAACATACTTTAGCCCTGTTATGGAAGCCAGGAAAGGGTGTTTATATGAAGGAACTAGATTCAAACTTGTATATATTCCAATTTTATCATGAACTCGATGTCAAAAGAGTTATGGGGGGTTTCCCCTGGTCCTTTAATAGAAGAGCATTGGTGATGTCGAGATTGAAAGAAGGACAGAACCCTAGGTGTGTGGATTTAAACTCGTTGGATCTGTGGGTTCAGATATACGACTTGAAGGTTGGATTAATGTCGGAAACAGTTCTTAAAGGAATAGGTAATTATGTAGGTACCTACATCCAATCTTGCCCAACAAACTTTACAGGAGTATGGAGAGACTATATGAGAATCAGAGTTACTATTAATCTGTCAAAGCCATTAAAAAGAAGAATAAAACTGAAGATGACAGGTGGAAAATGGTTTTGGATTAATTTTAAATATGAGAATATTCTCAGTTTTTGCTTCATTTGTGGTATCATGGGTCATTCAGAACGATTCTGCAGTCAACTGTTTGAAAAGGCAGAGAATGAAATTGTAAAACCTTTTGGTGCATGGATGAGAGCTCCTCTTCGTAAACAAGTAAAGCCAGTAGGGGCGAAATGGCTTCGAACTAGAGAAGATGGTAGTAGTTTCATGCCAGACAAGCAAGCTCAGGGCAAATAACACGAGAGTGATGATCCTAATCACGATCCTAATTTTACTCCGACAAATGCGGATTCTGTTGAAAAAGGAGGGAATCGTGCAGATATGATATCTCAACATTTAAGTCCAAGCGTGAACCTTAGTTTGAATTTCCATACAAATTCTGCTAATATTTCGGAAACAATTACTAAAAAAGATATTCGAATAATTGAGACAAAAAAGAGGAGGACAGGTGATGGGCTGGACCTTGACAAAGTGGGCTTATATAAAGAAATTTTGATGGACGTTGAAGACAATATTGAGACTGATATGACCGAAAATAGCCCAGATAATATTTCAATTCCAAAAAACGCATCTAGGGCGGGTACTCAGGGGAGTACTCGCCTATCATTATTGTAACGCCCCCAAATTCGGGGTCAGAGGATTTGTTCGTTACGATGAAACCTCAATCCAAATTAACCTGCTTAATCAATAAACAATAGCCAGTGAAAGATATTTATCATTTATGACCCCAAACTAATCCAAGATCTTTTAAGGTTACAGTTCTAGAAACAAGATATCCAAATTCCACCAATAAATTTTTCACTTTCTTTTAAAACTCTTTTCAATAAATTATAATTCAAAACTAACCCGCTAGTATGACTTCGAAAAGAAGTATACTAGGCCCAACTATAAAATAACACAATTATAATATAATATAATATAAACAACTTTACACAATAGAACTTACTCTAGTTCGCAAACCCTGGACCAACCACTTTCCAAGAGCTTCTTCTTTGCTTCCTCGAATTACGCGGCTAAACAGCGCAAGCTAATCCTCACTGGAGGTTAAATTTAAAAATAGGCAAGTATGAGCGAAAGAAATGCTCAGAAGATCATTATAGCATATTTAGGGTCTTTTTGATATAAAACTGACATTTGCATTAGAGCATAACATTTAAAATCATAATTACTGAATAAAAAAAAATTAGGTAAGGAATCATAGAACTGATTCCTCATCAGTATTCAAAATCTCTTTTTATATTTTTGAGCGAAATGTTTCAGCAATACTTTGAATCTTGACGAGAATAAAACTCATAAAACAGTGTTTACGGAAATATCGTAAACAACAATAACAAGAAGCAATGATTATGGATTGAATCACAGACTCTATTCAAAATTGAACTCTTGAAATTAATACTTATTTTGCTGTCATATCAAATTAGATATCAATACGAACTTTGATGCTCACAACCTACCCGCGCTAAAATAGGGAAGTCAACATCAATCATCTGCATTAATACCACCTTTGATATTTAACAACAACTTAAATATCAACATCAATCAGCATCCGAATTAAAACTGTATTCCACCTTTATTCAAAACCAAAACTGTTGATAAATCATTCCTTATAAGATTATCAAAATCAATATAATAATTTAGATCGGAATCCTCGAACGACAATGTGTTGCCGCTGGTGATCAGCCGCGGAGCAACACCGGTATGCCGAAGCATATCCAACTAAACAAATGGGGCACCCAAGGCACATATCGGCCTAATGGTATTATATCATGTATAATACCTAAATATCCGCTGGACCGCCGCCACGGCCTCTTACGCAACCATCCAATCTTAAAACATTTTATTGAAAGGGGTCATAATACTCGGCACCCTTATAAACTTTTATTCGCCCATTTAGTTGGGCAGAAAAAAACCAAAATAACGTCATCTTTCTCAAAATCCAAAATACTTATAAATATGATAGTTGGATAAGTAAAACACTTGACTATTTTGAACATAGAATAGCAGATAAGTACTTGCATAAACAGAATCATTTATTTCAACGATATGTAAAACATTTATCTATTCCGAACAGAGAATAGGGAAAGCAATACTTGCATACGAAGATATAAAATAAATATCACTTGAACAATAAGTGATGATATGGATACTTGCATAATTGATTCGAAATAAACGTCACTTGAACGATAAGTGAAGTCAGGGGTACTTGCCTTTGAGATTTAGCAGTTAGTCACACTCACAATGATACATCTATTCTGACAAAATGTCTCAAAACATCATTGTCCTTCTTTTCAACGCCTTACTGATATGTTGCTCCTGCGATTCCTAGAAGCCAGATATCCAATACAATTCCATCTCATTCTTTATCCAACATCTTGTCCTGATCAACTTGAATGATCCGCATCTATAATTAAAAGATCACACTTTAATCGTCTAAACGATAATTACTCGATGAACTGCGCATCAAAACCCTACCGTCTACCCATATGATAGCCCACACATAAAGAAAACAGCCAAATACAAGACTTATGACCCACGTACGCACGTAATTCACATAGCATGTAAAGCACATAATCCACGTATCACATAATTCAAATCACATATGACTCGATTCGTCAAAAGGTTCGACTCGGTACGTTTAAAACTGAAATCGGATCAAAAATTTGATTTTTCAGTCACTACGCGACTCAGAATCGATTTACAAAACAAGCGACCTTTCGAAAAAAAAGTTTTGGGTCTCGCAAGTATTTTTTAATAAAAGGGGAATATTTTTCTGAATCTATACACGTTCGTTTCGTATTAAACGGATAAACGGTTTATTTATTACGAATAAAATAAGAAATAAATAGAATTAAATCAATTAATAATAATATTAATTGATTTTTAATTACCAAAATATAATTTTTAAAAGCTTAAAGTAATTTTTAGGAATTATTTAAATTAATTATAAATAATTAAATTTATTTAACTATTTATAAATAAAATTAATTGATTAAATGAATTAACCAATTAATTAAATCCATAAATAATCAATTAAAAAAATTATAAATAATTAAAACATATATAGATTTTTGAAAATAATAAAAGAAATAATTTTTTGAAATTTAAAATAATTAAGTAAATAATTATTAGGATTTAAAAATATTAACTAAATGATTTTTAAAATAAAAAAAGAAATGATTTTTAAAAACAAAATTTGAATTTTGAATTAAATTTAAAAAGAAAATAGAGAAACACATTCTGGAAAACAGGAAATGGGTTTTTGGTATTAAAACTGGGTCGGTGCTAGAACAAAACAGGTCGGGAAGTCGGGTCGGCCAAGAACAGGCAAGAACTCGTCGGAGTTCTGCCCAGATTCCGGCCGGCCACCACAACTCCGACCAGCTCCGTTGGCACCAAAAACAGCCCGATTTGATCGGGTTTTCAGTTCTAATTCATCTGAAATCAGTCCAGCAACGCAACAACACTAACAATCACAACAAACAGTACTAAATTCGCCGATTCCGACGATCTACAGCTCAACGCCCGTAGACAATCCGGTGAACTCCGATTTTGCGCAAACCAGCACCAAATTTAACGAAATACATCTCAAAATAAAGCTCAGGTCACGTGTAATTTGATTCATAACATCCAACACAACAACCAATCAATATATAATCCAGAAATTTAAGAAATAAAAATGACAAAACCCCGTACTACGTTCTAATAGTTCCCGGAGTCATACAATACAAATTTATATCCAAATCAACTCTAAAGATCGTAATAAAGCTTACTATAACGTCCAAAACATCAAAAGATTCAAGGAAACAAAAGCCCCAAATTTGATGAAGAACCCTAGAAAAACGAATTTAAAAATTACCAATTCTCGGTTGATTTTGATGCTAAAATCAAGTAGAACGGATTGAGGGCTTCGATTTGAGTATAAACATGATAGATTTTGCTTCCCAGATCATTCCAAAATCAGTGTTTGATCTTCACAAGCTCAAGAACAAATATTTGATGATTTTCTAATTTTCTGAAAAATAAAATAAAATCTGATTTTTAATTATAATTATTAATAAATAAAAATTATTTATACTTATGGAATATTGGTACGTGTTAGATCATATTGAATCGATAAATTAGTTGCTTAGTCGCTAAGTAACTGCAAAACGATCTGAAAATAAATTACTTAGCCGCTAAGTAACTATAAAACGATACAATTTAATATCAATTTTTGGATAATTATCAAAACCGGGCTTCTTATAAAACACCTTACAAGAAAATAATGTAAAATATCCCGTCTTTCGAGAATATGGGTTTTGTTGGTCTATCAAAACATTTATCGTATCAAAAATTTTACGCTGGGACGCATACGGGTCAAACCGTAATCCGGATCGATAAAGTTAAAATACGGAAAATGTCCGGAATTACCAGATTAGGTTAGGAAGGAGTTTTCGGAAAAGTTTCGGGTTGTAAAAACGGTTGAGGTTGGACGATTCCCCGTGTTATAAAATATTTTTATAATTATTCAGAAAATCATTAATAAATCCATAAATTATTATAAATCATATAACATGCCAAAAATTACCAAAAAATATCACAATTATATATATTTTATTCTGCACATATAAAAATTAAAATACTCAAATAATATCATATATAAACATCTAAAGCATAAACTCCAATTACCAGATAATTCCCTAAAATTCACATAAAAATCACATAAACAATTCCAAATAATAATAATAATAATAATATTTAAAAATATGGGATATTACAATTATGAGTCTTATAAGCTGGAATTGCCATGGGCTTAGGACCCATGGGCTTAGGACCCCATGGGCTTTTCAATTCCTTAAGGAGATAACTCTCCAAAAGAGACCCGATTTTATATTTCTTTGTGAGATTATTTGCAAGAGAGATACTGTTGAAAGGTTCCAGCGTGCAGTTGGCTTTGAAGGCTTATTGGTAGTTGAATCTCAAGGTCATAGTGGTGGAGTTGCATTACTCTGGCGCAATAAAGATGAAGTCGTGTTACGTTCTTATAACAAGAATCATATTGATTCTGTAATTCATATAAAGGATTTCAACCTGTTTCATTTCACAGGCATCTATGGAGAACCGGACATGAGTAAACGTCATAAAACTTGGCACCTTATACGCTAATTACATGTCAATAACCCTCTTCCTTGGATTCTCGCAAGAGACATGAATAATGTTTGTTCTCAAGACGATAATCGTAGTGGCCGTCCTTACCCCCAATCCCTGAACAGTGGTTTCTTCGAGGTTTGGATGATTGTAATCTTCTTGATATGCATCTCATCGGTTATCCTTATACTGGGAAATAGGAGCTGGTACTTCTGAATGGATAGAAGTTTGGTTGGATAGAGCTTTATACAATGAAGCTTTTTTAAATATGTTTACAGGTGCTTCTCTAACTAATTTGGAGGTCTCTACCTCAGATCATTGTACGCTATTTCTGGAATTTTATAAAGCTCAAAAAATGATAAAAAGCCGCATATTTTGCTTTGAAAATACCTGGCTTCGTGAACCAACGTGTCAGCAATTAGTTGCAGATGTTGGGGATCGAAATCAAAACAAGTCTTTCTTCGAGAAAATTTCTGAATGTTCTCAAGTTCTTTCTGCTTGGGGTCAGGACATAACAGGTAGTTTCAAACGAAGAATCCATGCCCATAAACGCATTATCAAAGCTCTGAAAGGCCGTAGAGATGACAGATCAATCCAAATTCTTAAGGAAAATCAAAAAGATCTCACTGAGGTCTATGCCCAACAAGAAATCTTTTGGAAACAAAGGTCCAAACAACTATGGCTTAAAGAAGGGGATCAAAACACAAAAATTCTTTCATGACGCTGTTAAGAACAGACAAGCCAACAATCAAATCAAAAATTTAAAGAATAATTAAGGTATCTTAGGTCGACTGGAACTCAGGACTAGAAGAGGTGGTTGTTAATTATTTTGCTGAATTGTTTAAAACCTCGACTACAGATTGGCGAGTAATTACTGATTGCATCCAAATGAAAATTTCTGAAGATCAAAATAACCTTCTGTTAGAAGACATCTCAGCTTCGGAAGTTAAGGCAGCCCTTTTTTATATGTACCCTGACAAGTCTCCCAGTCCAGACGAAATGACCCCGGGTTTTTACCAAAAGCATTGGAATATTGTTGGAAAGACTGAAAGGAATATGTCATAAGTCCAATCATGTATTAGGATTTAGGAATAACTTTTTATATAATCTGTTTTGATTTCATTGATTTTAATAAAAGACTTGTTTTGTTTTTATTACGGGCTCTATCTATTTAAGTGTTTAAATAAGATATACCATAGTTTAGAGTAAAGCTTTTTATGGATTATGATGAGATCATAATAGTGAGACCTAAAAAGATGATAACTCTAAACTTAAATAGTTCCTGGTCGTAGGATTACTAACTGGTAATTAATAATCCGCAGAGATCGGTACATACTATGTTTGCTTCATTATGAAGGATGTCTGTTCTCATAGACATTTGTGTGGTGACACTATAGCTAGTATGTAGGTGCTTATTATGGAATAAGTTCACTGAACATGACTTGCACAGCTGAACAACTGATGGAGTTCACTCACGTGTCAGCAGTTGTTCACATAGTGATAGTTGTACAAGTATCCTTAGACTTGAGGTCATCATAGTCATCTTGTGTACACTGAACTATGCTTTGGTTTAGTTCTTAGTCTCCAGGGACAATTATTAGGGCTCTTCTGGGTATAGGAATTTGTACACGAAGATAGTGTATGATCAATAAAGGATCTACCCCTTCCAGTGAAGGAAGCGAATGTTCAAGGCTGATCCACTTATGCTAGTTTAGGAATCTCTGGCCAGAGTGAATGAAATTAGAAAGGAGTTTCTAATTTGCATAGAACTACGCATAGTAAATGGTAAGCAAGTGATTGAATTAGATAGGCTTGACACGAGATCCATGCCTTGTATTTAATCAGGATATTGTAGGGTAGAAGGAGTTTATTGTACGGTAACTATTCACTGAATAGGTTCTTGGTATTCTAAGCAGTGAATTCATATTATCCGGATAGTCGCGATATGCTGAGAAGTATCCCTCACGATGTAGAATAAATGTGATTAATTAATTAATCATATTTAATAAATTAGAGAATTTATATAAATAATGATAAAATAGTTTTATTATTATTTATTTCTACTACCGGCTTAATATTGAACCTACAGGGTCACACCATAAAAAGAGAATGATTTAATGGTGGAGGAATTAATTAATAATGGCTAATAATTATTTATTTATGAGATAAATAATTAATTGGCAAATTTAATAATTGATTAAATGAGATTTAATTGATTATAAATTAATTAAGAAAAGTTCTTAATATTATTAATTAAGGATTTAATTTTTGGAAATTAAATCAAGAGAGAGAATTATTTCTAAAGTGTTTAGAAAAAGGATTAATTATTAAAAGGTGTTTTAATTATTATGAGAATAATAAATGGGAAAATAATAATATTATTTATGGGAAAATTTCAGCTGAAAATTTTGCCTATAAATACACTATTATAGACCCTATTTTATTCTAACCCACATTCGAACCCGAAAACCCAAAAAGTTTGGAAAACCCAATTCTCTCCACCTCCTTCCTCCTCCTTAACATCGTTTTCTTGGTGGATACCGGTGGAGTGCTTCACAATTGAGGAGCAACTGCTAAGGATCTCTGATCGTTGTCTTCGAATTATTTTAAAATGTTAGATTCGATCCCTCGAATTTTTATTCACGATTTATATGCTTTTATTTGGATTTTATATGTGTAAAAGTATTTTTCCATGCCCCCGCTGCGTTTAAAATCCAATATTGGTATCAGAGCATAGGTTGTATGCATATAGATCTGTGGTAAAAATTTCAGAATTTTATGTGCTTGTATAAATTAATTATGATTTTTACAAGTTATATTATGGATTAATTTTGTCTGATAAGAAATCGTTTCTCATAATAATTTTGAATGTTGATCTGGGTTCTACAAGTGTTGTAGATCGTCTGGGTATTTTTTTCATAATTTTATGATGTATAGATTTTTTATTATGAAATTTTGAAGTTCTTACAATTAAATTCGTAATTAAATAAGTAAATTTATGTATATAAAGTATATATATATATATGTTTATATCTGTACTGCTGTGCTTGTCTGCTACATCTGTTGTGCACGGAAAGAAAAGTGACAGAGCACAGTACGGCGGCACGGAATTCGAGGAGAGAGAAGACGGCGGCGGCTGAAAAAAAATGGGGTGTAACGCATTCCGGGAATGCGTTACACACCTGTGGCGCATTCACGGAATGCGTTACACCCTTTAATGGCTGAAAAGGGGTGTAATGCATCACCGGAATGCATTACAGGTACTGTAACGCGTTCCTGTAATGCGTTACAGCCCTTCTGTTGATTTTAAAATTGATTTTCTGGGAGTTTCGTAACTCCGTTTTAGGCGTGTAATATACCGTTGGATTCGTTTTTCCGAGATGGATCTAATGGAGTGATCAATTTTAGTTTATATAAAAGTTTTGAACTGTTTATATTTCCATGAAGTGTTTTAAAGCTGTTTTTGACTGTTTTTAATTGCTTTTAAATGCTTCATGTGATACATAGAGATGTATAATGCTTAGACTAATGTGCTAGATGATATAACATGCCTACCTTGATGTTTATTCATGTTGATATATGTGATATATGCTTAGTTTATCATGCGATGATAGATTTAGGTGAACTTAAATGAACATAAGGCGTTTGTTAGACAACCTAGTATAGTGAAATTGTTTCATAACCTTAATAACAATATTATGAATACAATCATGAGATTCTTGTGTTTGTGAAACACGTAATTGAATATGAATTTTCGATATGAGAGAAAGGATGATTCTGTCAACAACATATTTCTATCTGTAAGAAAGGGTTATTAAGTGACGCCTCTTGACAATGCTCCACCCGATCTGGGAATCATCTGATTATTGATTTGAAATATTTAATTTAAAAGGAAGAATTTCTTTATAATATGATTATGATTGTAATATAATATAATCCCTCTAAAATTAAATAATATCAAGTAGTAATTGGCCAATGACACAACGGGCTTGTGTCGGTCATAGCCTTCCAACATGATAGAAAAGTAGTTCTTATTTTTGAATCATTGTCGGTTCGTGCTACAGCCGAGGGCTTTGATTTCGAAATAAGAAATACTTGTCTATTACATAGAGATGTGTACATTGAATAAGAATCTAAAGGTCGGTACGTGCTACAGCCGTGGGCCTTTGGGGACTAATTCAACTGTACAGAATGTTGGGTTAGACTTGACTTAGAATATTGAGTTTGTCGTGCTACAGCCGAGACTCAATTATTCAAGAGACTAAAGTTTGATTAGGGAATAACATAAGATGTAATTGACAAGAGTTGTCTGTCTATTGAACATTACATGGCGGTTCGTGCTACAGCCGGGGTTGTGTAATGGAATGTAGGATCCCTATTCCCACTAGCATTATGAATGCTTAATTTTTCACGTAGGGGGTTGAATAAATTAGAAAAACTAGTGGGAGCCACTTATGAATAAAGACCCGATTCATATAGTGTTTTTGAAATGAAATCGAATATTTGCTAAGTGTTGTTATGTGTTTATCATTTACAGATTTACTTTGTACATCATGTCTTCTGCACTATCACTCAGGAGCATACTAGATGCTCACAAATTGACTGGTCCTATTTATGCTGACTGGCTTCGAAACTTGAGAATTGTTCTCAGGATTGAGAAGCTGGAATACGTGATTGACTCACCTAAGCCTACTGAATCTGCTAGTGATGCACATAATGATGAACATGTTGTGTATCGTAAGTGGATAGATGATGCAAATGTTACTCAATGCATCATGCTAGCTTCCATGAACATTGAGCTACAGAAGCAACATGAGCATATGGATGCTCACACTATCCTCATGCATCTACAAGAGTTGTATGATGTGGCGGGGAGGACAGCTCGATATGAGATATCGAAGGAGTTGTTCGGTTGTAGGATGTCTGAGGGATCATCTGTGAATGACCATGTACTTAAGATGATCAATTTGATTGAACGTCTTGGACAACTTGGTTTTGCCATAGATGGGGAGCTGAGCCAAGACTTGGTCTTGCAATCGCTTCCGAGTTCGTTCTCGCAGTTTGTTGTGAACTTTCACATGAATAAGTTGGATGTCAGCCTGCCTGAACTCCACAACATGTTGAAGATTGCGGAATCGAATTTTCCCCCTAAGAAGAGTTCTGTTCTTCTAATTGGTGAAGGTTCCAATCCTAAGAAAAGGAAGAGTAACTCTTCCAAGAAGAAGAAAGTAGGTGAAGAAAAGCCGGTTCCACCAAAAGCTGAAGACCCCAAGAGCAAAGTTGTTTGCTTTCACTGTAACAAGGTGGGGCACTGGAAGAGGAACTGCAAGGTTTACCTTGCAGAATTGAAGAAGAAGAAGGGTAGTGAGACTACCGCTTCTGATTCAGGTATGTTCATGATAGAAGTGAATATGTCATTAAATCAAATTTCTACTTGGGTATTAGATACCGCCTGTGGTTCTCAAATCTGCAATTTGTTGCAGGGACCAAGGAGAAGTAGGACTCTTGAGGAAGATGAGGTGATTCTACTGATGGGAAATGGAGCAAGAGTTGCTGCTGAAGATGTAGAATCATTTCATTTACATATGCCTACGGGCAAGACTATTGTTTTAAATAATTGTTATTTTGTTCTCTCGATTGTGAGGAATATTATTCCCATGTTAGACTTGGCTGGATTTTCATTTATTATTGAGAATAATGAATGTTCTATTCTTAGAGATAATATTCTTTATGGACGTGGTGCTTTAAATAACGGTCTGTATATTTGTGACATAATTTACTTCAGATTGAACAAACTAATAAAAGAAAAGGGATGATGAAAATCTCACTTCATAGTGGCACTGCAGTCTCCATTTAGTAGACATGGAGAGAGGGCTGCAGATTTGCTAGGATTGGTACACACAAATGTATGTGGACCAATGTCTACGCAAGCCATGGGTGGATTTTCATACTTCATTACTTTCATAGATGATAGATCTAGATTCGGATATGTGTTTGATGAAACACAAGTCTGAAGCCTTTGAAAAGTTCAAAGAGTATAAGTATGAAGTGGAGAAACAAACCAAACATAGTATTATAATTCTTCGATTAGATCGAGGTGGTGAATACTTTAATGGAGTGTTTCTAGATTATCTCAAAGTAAATGGTATAGTCTCCCAGTGGACTCCTCCAGATTGGTATCTGAAAGGAGAAATCAAACTTTGTTAGACATAGTTCGGTCCATGATGAGCTATGCAAATCTTCCAGTATTCCTATGGGGTTATGCATTGGAAACCTCAGCATATTTACTGAATAAGGTGCCTTCTAAAATCTGTTCCTCAAACTTCGTATGAGATATGGAAAGAAAGGAAACCGAGTCTTAAACACGTTAAGATTTGGGGATGTCCAGCTTATGTCAAGAAAGTTGACCCAGATAAGCTGGAATATCGATCTGTAAAATGTAGTTTTGTGGGATATCCTAAAGAGACTTTAGGGTATTACTTTTACACCGATCATCGGGTGTTTGTATCCAGACATGCTACCTTATTGGAAAAGGAGTTTATCCTTGAAGGAAACAGTGGGAGCAAAATTGAACTTGATGAAGTTCAAGAAGCACAAACTACTACGGATCAAGTGGAAACACCTGTTCTGACTGAACAACCTTTTGTGGAACAGCCCATTCATAGATCAGGGAGAGTGTCTCGCCAACCTGAGAGGTATTATGGCCTTGTCATTGAGAATGACAATGAGTTGTTGATCATTGATGATGACGACCCTGTGACCTATAATGAGGCTATGAGTAGTGTTGACTCAGAGAAATGGTATAGTGCCATGAAATCCGGAAAGAAATCTATGTATACGGGATACAAAAGAATGATTAGAGCAGATGGCCAGGTGGAGACCTTTAAGGCCAGGCTTTTGGCAAAAGGATTCAAACAAAGGTAATGGATTGACTTTGATGAAACCTTTTACCTGTAGCCCTGTTAAAATCAGTTCGGATTTTGCTTGCGATTGCTGCTTACTACGACTATGAGATCTGGCAATTAGCTAGATGGTTTTCTTTCCAAGAGAAATGAAAACCTAGTGTGTAAGCTGCTGCGAACCATATGTGGTTTAAAGCAGGCTTCTCGAAAGATGGAACATTCGTTTTGATGAGACAATCAAAGAGTTTGATTTTATCAAAAAAACGTAAATGAACCATGCGTCTACAAAAGGGTTAGTGGGAGCGCGATAACATTTCTTGTGTTGTATTGAAATAGAGTTGACACACATAATAACATAGCAGACCCACTCACAAAGCTACTTTCTGAAAGTCACTTTGATCGTCATAAAGACAAGATGGGTATTAGATACCAGAGTGATTGGCTTTAGTACAAGTGGGAGATTGAAAGGAATATGTCCTAAGTCCAATCATGTATTAGGATTTAGGAATAACTTTTTATATAATCTGTTTTGATTTCATTGATTTTAATAAAAGACTTGTTTTGTTTTTATTACGGGCTCTATCTATTTAAGTGTTTAAATAAGATATACCATAGTTTAGAGTAAAGCTTTTTATGGATTATGATGAGATCATAATAGTGAGACCTAAAAAGATGATAACTCTAAACTTAAATAGTTCCTGGTCGTAGGATTACTAACTGGTAATTAATAATCCGCAGAGATCGGTACATACTATGTTTGCTTCATTATGAAGGATGTCTGTTCTCATAGACATTTGTGTGGTGACACTATAGCTAGTATGTAGGTGCTTATTATGGAATAAGTTCACTGAACATGACTCGCACAGCTGAACAACTGATGGAGTTCACTCACGTGTCAGCAGTTGTTCACATAGTGATAGTTGTACAAGTATCCTTAGACTTGAGGTCATCATAGTCATCTTGTGTACACTGAACTATGCTTTGGTTTAGTTCTTAGTCTCCAGGGACAATTATTAGGGCTCTTCTGGGTATAGGAATTTGTACACGAAGATAGTGTATGATTAATAAAGGATCTACCCCTTCCAGTGAAGGAAGCGAATGTTCAAGGCTGATCCACTTATGCTAGTTCAGGAATCTCTGGCCAGAGTGAATGAAATTAGAAAGGAGTTTCTAATTTGCATAGAACTACGCATAGTAAATGGTAAGCAAGTGATTGAATTAGATAGGCTTGACACGAGATCCATGCCTTGTATTTAATCGGGACATTGTAGGGTAGAAGGAGTTTATTGTACGGTAACTATTCACTGAATAGGTTCTTGGTATTCTAAGCAGTGAATTCATATTATCCGGATAGTCGCGATATGCTGAGAAATATCCCTCACGATGTAGAATAAATGTGATTAATTAATTAATCATATTTAATAAATTAGAGAATTTATATAAATAATGATAAAATAGTTTTATTATTATTTATTTCTACTACCGGCTTAATATTGAACCAACAGGGTCACACCATAAAAAGAGAATGATTTAATGGTGGAGGAATTAATTAATAATGGCTAATAATTATTTATTTATGAAATAAATAATTAATTGGCAAATTTAATAATTGATTAAATGAGATTTAATTGATTATAAATTAATTAAGAAAAGTTCTTAATATTATTAATTAAGGATTTAATTTTTGGAAATTAAATCAAGAGAGAGAATTATTTCTAAAGTGTTTAGAAAAAGGATTAATAATTAAAAGGTTTTTTAATTATTAATGAGAATAATAAATGTGATAATAATATTATTATTTATGGAAAAATTTCAGCTGAAAATTTTGCCTATAAATACACTATTATAGACCCTATTTTATTCTAACCCACATTCGAACCCGAAAACCCAAAAAGTTTGGAAAACCCAATTCTCTCCACCTCCTTCCTCCTCCTTAACATCGTTTTCTTGGTGGATACCGGTGGATTGCTTCACAATTGAGGAGCAACTGCTAAGGATCTCTGATCGTTGTCTCCGAATTATTTTAAAAAGTTAGATTCGATCCCTCGAATTTTTATTCACGATTTATATGCTTTTATTTGGATTTTATATGTGTAAAAGTATTTTGTCATGCCCCCGCTGCGTTTAAAATCCAACAAAGACATCGTGCAGATAGCCAAGAACTTTTTCGACACAGCTCAAATTGACCATCATCTTCATGGCACCAACATAGCCTTGATCCTTAAAAAGAAAAATACGTAATTCATGACTGAGTTAAGGCCAATTTCTCTTTGTAATGTGGTTTACAAAGTTCTCTCGAAGGTGCTGGAAAATTGATTAAAATCATTTATTGATTTAATCATCTTTGATACTCAAAGTGCTTTCATACATGGGCGCCTTATTACAGACAACATAATGGTGGCATACGATGTTATGCATTTTATGAAACGCAAAACTAAAGGCAAACAAGGGTGGATGGCTCTGAAAATTGATATGAGCAAGGCGTACAACCGAGTCGAATGGAGCTATTTAGAAGCAGTTTTAACAAAGTTGAGTTTTAATGAGAAGGTTGTTCGATTATTTATGGCATGTATGAGTTCTGTAAATTATCAAGTGTCACATGCAGGAAGAATTTTTGGTCGTATTGTTCCATCTCGTGGTCTCCGTCAAGGAGATCCTTTGAGTTCTTACCTCTTTTTAATCTGCATCAAAGGTTTCACTGTCTTGATAGAAGATTTTGAAAGAAAGGGTTTCATTCATGGTATTAAGGTAGCTCATAATTCTCCCTCTATTTCACATATGTTCTTTGTAGATGACTGTTATATTTGCAAAGCTGATACAAATAGTGATATCCAAGTGTTAAATATGCTAAAAATCAGTTTATCTAAAGGATGGGACAAGCGAAGCTTATCTAAAGGAGGAAAAGAAATTCTTAATAAATCAGTTGGTCAAACTCTCCCCAGCTACTCAATGAGTGTCTTTCTCCTCCCTCTTGAGGTTTGCAAAGACTTAGAGATGACCATGTCAAAGTTCTGGTGGAGGTCAGATGCTACTAAGGATAAAAATATCCATTGGATGTGTTGGGACCGCCTATATTCAGAAAAAAGCAAGGGAGGTATGGGATTTAGATGTTTACGAGATTTCAACATTGCTTTACTTGGAAAACAAGCCTGGCGTCTAGTAACTCAGCCAAACAAACTTGTGAGCAAAATTTATAAAGCTAGATATTACCCCACTGGTTCTTTTATTTCTGCTAAACTAGGTGCCAATCCTAGTTACATTTGGCGTAGTATTCTGGAAGCTCAGAATTTAATTAATCAAGGCTTATCTTGTCGAGTTGGTGATGGACAAGACATTGATATTCTTAACTCTCCTTGGTTGTCATTTTTTGAGGATCCTTATATTCACATCTTCAATGAGTCGATTGTTAACCAAAAAGTTGCTTCTCTAATACGAATTGGTGATCGATCTTGGGATGAGGAGATTGTTCTGGACATATTTGAAGATCGAGATGCAGAGCTGATTTTGTCTATTCCTCTCCACGAGAATGATAAGGACACTTGGTATTGGCGTTTCGAGAAGATGGGTCAGTACTCTGTTAAGAGTGAGTACGTTCATATTCAGAATACTAAAGTGAATCTTTCCTCTGCTGATAATTCTGGCTTTTGGAGAAAATTATTGCAACTTAAGATTCCTTCTAAGATCAAGAACTTCCTCAGGAGTGCAACATCTGGGTGCCTTCCCACGAAAGATCTATTGTGAAGTAGAAAAGTGAATGTCAATGAGTTGTGTCCTATTTGTAATGAAGCTCCAGAGACTGTTACGCACGTTTTGGTTTCTTGCGATTTTGCAGACCAATGTCACAATCTAGAAGATATTACTTTTTCATCCTCAGCCCAGATTAATTACAACACTTTTGCAGGTTGGTTGCAATCTCCTTTTTCAAAAATTGGGTCAAGTCCCGATTCCGACTCTGAAATAAACCGAAGCCTACTGTCCTAAATGTAGCCAACTTGGGTAACGACTAGCCCACCACAGGCCCCCAAAAGATCATGTTTTGTTGGTGCAAGTAGTAGTACTTTGCCTTATAAACTGAACAGAAGTCTCAAATCTCCTCGATGTGGGACCGGGGTGTTACAAACTCCCCCACTTAAACTCCTGACGTCCTGGTCAGGCCCGAACAGACAACCCATAGGACCAAGATCATACCTCTCTAGCCATTGTGGGATAATACCAGCTGGTTTATGTCCCCACCTCCGGACCTCTTGCCATTGTGGGATAATACCACCAGCCTTCGTGTCCCCACCTCCGGCAACTTGACGCATCAAGTTTTCGAGAGTCGGCTCTGATACCATATGTGACAACCCGGGTCAAATCCCGAGCTTTTTTCGAAAATCGGGTCAAGTCCCGATTCCGACTCCGAAATAAGCCGAAGCCTACTGTCCCAAATGTAGCCAACTTGGGTAACGACGAGCCCACCACAGGCCCCCAAAAGATCATGATTTGTTGGTGCAAGTAGTAGTACTTTGCCTTATAAACTGAACAGAAGTCTCAAATCTCCTCGATGTGGGACCGGGGTGTTACACAATCTCTCTTTGATCATCAACACAAGAAGGTGATTGATATCCATGTAACCTTATGTTGGCAAATATGGAAAAATCGCAATGATACAGTTTGGAAACAACGAAGTAGTTCTCCCTCAGAAATAGTTATTTCAACAACCTCTCTTCTTCACCAATAGCGAGTTGTTCAAGACAGAAACTTCGATCCTGTTTTGGGTTTTATGTCATCAGATGATGGTAACGAATAGTGGCGCCTTCCACCAGACAACAGTGTTAAGATAAATGTTGATGCAACTATCTTTGAAGACCCGAGACGCTATAATTATGCTTTCCTAACTCGTGATCACAGTGGTTCTTTAGTCGAAGCTATATCCAAGTGTTCCCCAGGCAAAGTTACTCATGAATTTGCAGAAGTTTTAAGCATTAGAGAGACTCTAAGTTGGACAAAAACGAAGCGATGTTGTGGTTGAAACTGATTGTTTACAAGTTGTGCAATTAACTCGCAGCTCCTTATCTAGTTTATCTTATCTGAGAAAGGTGATTGCAGATCGTAGAACTTGTCTCTCATATCTCAGTAGTCAAAACGTTGTGTTAAGGTTTGTGAGACGGTCCGCGAACAGCCTAACTCACTATCTAGCGAGATATAGCAGTTCTATAGCTGATCGTGTTTGGCGTGTCGGAGATGTCCACCCGAAATTTGATTTTGTTCTTTGTAAACATGGTTGTAAAAATCGGTAATCGGCACTAATCGGTTTAGGTATCGATTAGGGATTAATCGGCAAATCGGGGATTAATCGGAACAAAAATCGGATATATTTAAATATTTTAATAATATTTAATATATTTATCTTATTTATTATGAAATATATAATTCAAAAATAATTTATAAATATTAATCGGATTTCAAAAAATAGATCGGCCAAATATTTTTTAAGGATTAATCGGGGATTTTTTAAAAAATCGGGGATTTTTAGAACAGTATTTGTAAAGATTTAATCCAGTAATAAAAATTTTACTTTCCATGGCAAAAGAAAAAGTTATAAGTTAAATTAAGTTATAAGTTACATTTTTTAAAAAATCCAAATAAACACTTAAATGTACTCAAAGATTTCAAATTTATTGAAGTTTTGAATGAATGTTAATGTCCCGTTTTGGGAACACTGCTCACTTAACACAATATATATTTTAAAGTCGTGCAAGAACAGATAATTTTAAAGATTAATATAACATGGACTGCAAGAAAATACTGATTAGAAATGTTTAAATTTGATCTAGAAACTTGGGTTCGAAATTAATAAATTACATTTTTTCACCAATGGAGAAAGAAGACAGTAGCTCCACTAGCAAGTAGCAACCATAGGACAGAGCCAAAAAGAATCTAGAGCCCTTCTTCTCAGTTCTCAACCAAAAGGATAATAACAAAAGACAAGAAACAAGCAAGGACATTGTCTTTAGATATATTCCTCCTCACAAGCTCCATCTACTACTAGCTAGTTGCTACAATTCCATGCAATTTCTAATACTATTTGCACATTCAAATACCATAAGCATGACCATTATGCCTCTTTAACCCCACAAGAACCCAAGCATTGTAAACATGATGGCAACGAATTGCCAGAAGATGCTTGAATTCTGTCGACGTGTAAGCCCAGCGTGACTATCATCATTGTTAATGCCAACTCCTGAAGGGCCCAACCCTGAGCCAACACCGCCTAAGACACCGTTGCCAGGCGTGGTCACGTAGGGAGAACCACCGAGAGGGGTTGTTGTAGTGCTGGCTGGTGAGTTAATTGTAGGCGTGTTGGTGTTTGTCCCTGTGTTTGTAGTAGCACTGGCTCCAAAAGAGGCATTGAAATAAAGTAGCGAAAAATGAATTCAGAACATCAGATGATTTCTGTGAATATGTGATATGAACTTAATTGCAAACATGATGTTAATGATAAGATTCAGATGTCATGACAATGCATTAATAAGATTATGAATGATAACACATAAAACATATATTTTAGCAGGATATAGCTAGATTAGATCAAATGCCTAAGAATATCAAATGTTCCGAAACTCTTCTCCTAGTAGGATTTTGTATCGTTAAAAGGGGGATTCTCAAAAACTCAAATTTTCAGACCATCGCAGCATCATATTTCTACAGATAATTCAGAGACATATCCAACCAATGGTCCTAAATCACCCTTCACAAACACAACATCTACATGCCATGCCACTAACCACAGTGGAGAACAACTTTATTTATTTTGGCTTAATGTTGAGAACAACTTTGATGATTAGTGGGGACATCAAAAAACAAAGGGCTCTGTACCCAGTTTTTTATTGTCTCAATTTTAAAACTATTTTCAATTTACCTTCAGGTAAAAATAGGCCTAGGATACCTTGCAGACCTTGTATATCTTGTCTACTTGATAACATCAAAGAATAAAGTATGACAGTAAATTAATTGTACTACCATCCATCAAAAAGTGAGCTGGTCATAGTCATCACACATGTCTGATGTGCCTATTGTGCTAGTAATAAATGACTAATCAATCCGGGACATAATAATGTAATGACAATAACAGTCAACAAAATTAAAAGAATGCTCCCTCCCCTATGCATATTTTTTGTAAGTAACTTGAAATCTAATTAGTTGGATCCTAGAGTATTTAAAGATGAACATTGTAAAAGTTTAGGACAGTAGCATAAAAGTCTAATTATACAAGTAGCTCCAAAAAAGAACCACTTTTAATATATGAACTATAGACTAAAGGATTGAATATGCTCTCAAAAAGGCATAAAGCTACATCAATTTTTCAAATAATATGGCCATATAATCATATGATATACACCCATACTAGTAAAGTAGTGTTTTGAGGGGAAAAGTCACAAGAACCCTTAAACAAAGGAATCTAGTGTCCAGATTTAGACCAGATTATAGGCAAGTGTATTAAATAGTTCAATAAGAGCAACTCCAACACTCACCTAAAATTCTCTCTATAAATAATGTAAATTATTGAATCCTAACTATTTAAGATACAATAATATTGTCCATCTCCAACAATCTCCTTATTCATGCCTCTTAGATTATTTTTTATTAGTAAATATACTTGCAAGATTTGAACAAAGAAATGCGACACCTGAACAAAATCAATAAAGTGTGATATATATATATATATATATATTAATAAAGAATGAAGTGAGGAGAGGAGAGAGAGTCTTAAGTATGAGGAGGATTTTAAGGCTCTTAAAGATTTGAGGAAGACTTAGGAGAACATTGGAGTGAAATTTTATCACATCCTCCTCAATATATGAATTAAGAGTGTATTTAGGAGCTTGTTGGTGTGCTCTAAAGCCATTACTGATACTCAAGTTTCAAAAAGCACAAACTTTCTCTTCATTTTGAGTTTTATAAATCTGATTTGCAGATAAACAGGGTAAATCTTTTAACTGGCAGTTAAAAATTTGTTAAATGGTGAATCTAATATACACATTCAGAAATGTATGTAATAGACAAATTAAAACAAGACCACAGAAAAAATTACCTGGCACTAGAAGGATAAACACAACCAGTAATGCCTGCAAGAAAATCAAGTTTTAAAAATATGTATATATATGTATAAATAATAATCTGGGGAAAAAATAAAAGAAATGAGCATATGAAGAATGTTGTGGATGGTGGAGAGGAGGGGGGGGGGGGGCTCACTAGGGTCAGAAGTGACAACAGCGCCAGCACCAGCAAAATCACAGGCGGTAGGAGCTTGGCCTTTTCGTTGGTAATAACTGTTGACAGCATAATTGCAGTGAGCCAAGACAGTGTTTGGGTTAAAACAAACCCCATTTTGATGTATGGGGTTGCAATCTGCTCCAGCTCCACATGCATAGTCCAGAGTCTTTTGAAGAACTGACTCACTCTGCCCCTGTTTGCACACACACCAATTTGCACCTACATAATATCAAATTCCCAATTTTCTGCATTATATACAATATTCATATACCAAATTCCCAATTTTCTGCATTATTTAGAACAATTTATTACTGCCATCTCTCTCTCTCTCTTAAAAGATTGTGATATTTTACATCTCTCTCTCTTTCTCTCTCTCATTATTTAGAACAATTTATTACTACCATCTCTCTTCCTCCCTCCCTCTCCCTCCCTCCCTCCCTCTCTCTCTCTCCCTCCCTCTCCCTGTGTGTTAAAAGATTACCTCCCTCTCTCTCTCTCTCTCCCTCCCTCCCTCCTCTCCCCTGTGTGTTAAAAGATTTAGATTACATATGTTTGAGCCAAAAAGTAGGTGGGATCAAAGCTCTAAAATTGTTAATTAAAATGTTGTCAGAAAATTTAGGAAAGTAAAAGTTATACTTTGGCATCCTTACTAAAAAAAGTGGAAAGAAAGCTAAGCAGTGATGGATGATTAAATCACAGCAATGTAACAAGTTATGCAAGTAAAATGTATAGAACATGTTGGCAATATTCGAGAAAATTTGATAACTGAAAGACTTAAAAGTAGCACTACAAATACATACAAATCTTGAGTTGTTCAAGTCAAGTTGGGTGGATTTATGAAGAAAAAGAGTTGGTAACAAAGTAAAAAAGTGAGCTTACTTGCATGCCCAGCCATAACCAAGAGAAGCATCACAAGAACTAAACGAGCCATTACTGAACAAGTGAAGAAAAATGAGAAGAAAGAGTGTTTGTAAATCTTTGTTATGTTAGGTGAAGCAAAATGTGTGTGTGAAAGAGTGATAGAGTATTGAAGTGTATTTGTTTAGGTACAAAAGTACAGTGATAATGTAATAAGGAGCAAGGACTGTGATGATGACATGGTGGTAGGATGGCACTGGCCCACAGTCTAGCCTGTTCTGGGCTATGCATTCATGTCTGGTGACTCCTAACTCCGTTTTATGGGGTTCTGTACGTTTAGGTTTATAATATGCAAAGATTACACGCTTAAATTTTTGCCTACAAGATTTTGGAATAGTTATCGAGATTACACGTTTTTCAATATTTCTTTAAAATATAATTTTATTATATTTTTTTTACATTTTTTTTCTATATAAAAGTTTTATGTTTAAATTTTTATTCAAAAAAAATTAGAAAAAAACATTACAAAATTATATTTTATAGATTTTTCGAAATACGTACAAATAGTAACATAGATAAATCAATGGGACGGAGGTAAATGAGACGGAGGTAGCAAGACTTAGGCCACACATATATTTATAGGTCTAGACTAGACCACAATGGACAGGTGTCTTTAAGAAAAAAATAAAAAATATATAAGTAATTTAAACAAAATTCAGCCTATAAATTTGACAGTAATAACCGGTGTTCCGGAAATCGCTAGGTCTGCCAGGGCGGTGAGGGTGAAGGGTTTTTAGCACATAAACGCAACGAAAACGTAAATTTAAATCTTAAAAAAAATGAAACCCTCCGCAGGATTCATGCGAAAAATAATATTTAATTCGTAGTTCAGTATGTTTACCTTAAGAAACTTTACGTTAATGGAAAGATGGAGGTCTTTAATGGCGATCCAAAAATGATGAACGGAGATCCTTAGCAGTTGCTTCTCAAGTGTGAAGCACTCCACCGGTATCCACCAAGAAAACGATGTAATAAAGGAGGAGGAGATGGAGAGAATTAGGGTTTTGTAAATCTTTTTGGTTTAGGCAAAAATAGGGTCTATAATAGTATATTTATAGGCAAAATTTTCAGCTGAAAATTTTCCCATAAAAAATTATTATTATTAACCCTTTATTATTCTCATTAATAATTAAAACACCTTTTAATTATTAATCTTTTTTCTAAACACTTTAGAAATAATTCTCTCACTTGATTTAATTTTCAAAAATTAAATTCTTAATTAATAATATTAAGAACTTTATCTTAATTAATTTATAATCAATTAAATCTCATTTAATCAATTATTAAATTTGCCAATTAATTATTTATTTCATAAATAAATAATTATCAGCTATTATTAATTAATTTCTCCACCATTAAATCATTCTCTTTTATGGTGTGACCATGTAGGTTCAATATTAAGCCGGTAGTAGAATAAATAATAATAAAATTATTTTATCATTATTTATATAAATTCTCTAATTCATTAAATATGATTAATTAATTAATCATATTTATTCTACATCGTGAGGGATACTTCTCAGCATATCGTGACTATCCGGATAATATGAATTCACTGCTTAGAATACCAAGAACTTATTCAGTGAGTAGTTACCGTACAATTAATTCCTTCTACCCTGCAATGTCACGATTAAATACAAGGCATGGAACTTGTGTCAAGCCTATCTTATTTAATCACTTGCTTTTCCATTCATTATGCTTAGTTCTATTTAATGTAAATTAGAAACTCCTTTCTAATTTCATTCACTCTGGCCAGAGATTACTGAACTAACATAAGTGGATCAACATTGAACATTCTCTTCCTACACTGGAAGGGGTAGATCCTTTATTGATCATACACTATCTTCGTGTACAAATTCCTATACCCAGTAGAGCCCTTATAATTGTCCCTTGAGACTAAGAACTATGCCAAAGCATAGTTCAGTGTACACAAGATGACTATGATGACCTCAAGTCTAAGGATACTTGTACAACTATCACTATGTGAATAACTGCTGACACGTGAGTGAACTCCATCAGTTGTTCAGCTGTGTGAGTCATATTCAGTGAACTTATTCTATAATAAGCACCTACATACTAGCTATAGTGTCACCACACAAATGTCTATGAGAACAGACAACCTTCATAATGAAGCAAGCATAGTATGTACCGATATTTGCGGATTATTAATTACCAGTTAGTAATCTTACGACCAGGAACTATTTAAGTTTAGAGTTATCATCTTTTAGGTCTCATTATTATGATCTCATCACAATCCATAAAAAGCTTTACTCTAAACTGTGGTATATCTTATTTAAACATTTAAATAGATAGAGCCCGCAATAAAAACAAAACAAGTCTTTTATTAATATCAATGAAATCAAAACAGATACATAAAAGTTATTCCTAAATCTTCATACATGATTGGACTTAGGACATATCTCTTTCAATCTCCCACTTGTACTAAAGCCAATCACTCTAGTATCTAATACCCATCTTGTCTTTATGACGATCAAAGTGACTCTGAGAAAGTGGTTTTGTGAGTGGATCCTATTGCTGAAGCATAAGGAATCTTACTCATACGCTCTCTTTCCTCAGGTGTCTTAGATGATATTTTTTCGGAAAGGGACACTCCATGGCTCATCGGTGTGAGACCTCTTTTGGAGTTTTCCATGCTAAACCTTTTAAGCACTTTCTGGATGTATGTACCCTGGGTAAGACCTACCATTCTTCTAGATCTATCTATATAGATCTTCATACCGAGAATGTAGGATGCTTCTCCCAAGTCCTTCATGGTGAAGTTCTTTGATAGCCATACTTTGACTGATTGTAGCATCGGTATATCATTTCCTATAAGAAGTATGTCATCCACATACAATACAAGAAATGTTACCGCGCTCCCACTAACCTTCTTGTAGACACATGGTTCATCTATGTTTTTGATAAAACCAAACTCTTTAATTGTCTCATCAAAACGGATGTTAAATCTACGAGAAACTTGCCTTAAACCATATATGGTTCGCAGCAGCTTACACATTAGGTGTTCATTTCCCTTGGAAAGAAAACCCTCTGGCTGTGTCATATACATTTCCTCCTCAAGTTCCCCATTGAGGAAGGCCGTTTTCACGTCCATTTTCCAGATCTCATAGTCGTAGTAAGCAGCAATCGCAAGCAAAATCCGAATTGATTTTAACAGGGCTACATGCAAAAAAGTTTCATCAAAGTCAATCCCTTGCCTTTGTTTGAATCCTTTTGCCACGAGCCTGGCCTTATAGGTCTCTACCTGGCCATCTGCTCCAATCTTTCTTTTGTATACCCACTTGCACCCAATAGGCTTAACACATTCAGGCGCCTCAACCAGAGTCTACACTTGGTTGGTATACATAGATTCCATTTCGGATTTCATGGAACTATGCCATTTCTCTGAGTCAACACTACTCATAGCCTCCTTATAGGTCACAGGGTCGTCATCATCAATGATTGGCAACTCATTGTCATTCTCAATGATAAGGCCATAATACCTCTCAGGTTGGCGAGACACTCTCGCTGTCCTACGAATGGGCTGTTCCACAGAAGGTTGTTCAGTCTGAACAGGTGTTTCCACTTGATCCGTAGTAGTTTGTGCTTCTTGAACTTCATCAAGTTCAATTTTGCTCCCACTGTTTCCTTCAAGGATAAACTCTTTTTCCAAGAAGGTAGCATGTCTGGAGACAAACACCCGATGATCGGTGTAAAAGTAATACCCCAAAGTCTCTTTAGGATATCTCACAAAATTACATTTTACGGATCGAGATTCCAGCTTATCTGGGTCAACTTTCTTGACATAAGCTGGACATTCCCAAATCTTAACGTGTTTAAGACTCAGTTTCCTTTCTTTCCATATCGCATATGGTGTTTGAGGAACAGATTTGGAAGGCACCTTATTCAGTAAATATGCTGAGGTTTCCAATGCATAACCCCATAGGAATACTGGAAGATTCGCATAGCTCATCATGGACCGAACCATGTCTAACAAAGTTCAATTTCTCCTTTCAGATACCCCATTTAACTGTGGAGTATATGGAGGAGTCCACTGAGAGACTATACCATTTTCTTTGAGATAATCTAGAAACTCTCCATTCAAGTATTCACCACCTCGATCTAATCGAAGAGTTATAATACTGTGTTTGGTTTGTTTCTCCACTTCATGTTTATATTCTTTGAACTTTTCAAAGGCTTCAGACTTGTGTTTCATCAAATACACATATCCGAATCTAGATCTATCATCTATGAAATTAATGAAGTACGAAAATCCACCCATGGCTTGCGTAGACAGTTGGTCCACATACCTCTGTGTGTACCAATCCTAGCAAATCTGCAGCCCTCTCTCCATGTCCACTAAATGGAGATTTGGTCATTTTACCCAATTGACAAAACTCGCATGTAGGATATGATTCAAAATCAAAGGGGTCAAGTAACCCTTCCTTATGCAATGTCCGCAGTCTATTTTCACTAATATGACCTAGCCTACAGTGCCATAAATAGGTCAGATTTTCATCATCTCATTTTCTTTTATTAGTTTGTTCAATCTGAAGTAAATCATGCTCCACGTCACATACATACAGACCATTATTTAAAATGCCACGTCCAAAAAGAACATTATCTCTAAGGATAGAACATTCATTATTCTTAATAATAAATGAAAAACCATCCACATCCAACATAGGAATAGAAACAATATTCCTCACAATAGAGGGAACGTACTTACAATTATTCAAAATAATAGTCTTGCCCGTAGGCATATGTAAACTAAGTGATCCTACAGATATGGCCGCAACCCTTGCTCCATTGCCCATACGTAGAATCACCTCATCTTTTTCAAGAGTCCTACTTCCTTTTAGTCCTTGCAACGAATTGCAAATAAGAGAACCACAGGCGGTATCTAATACCCAAGTAGAAATTTGACCTAGTGACATATTAACTTCGATCATGAATATGCCTGAATCAGAAGCGGTAGTCTTACTACCCTTCTTCTTCTTCAATTCTGCAAGGTAAACCTTCCAGTTCCTCTTCTAGTGCCCCAACTTGTTAGAGTGAAAACAAACAGCTAAATTAGGATCAGTCAACTTGTGAGCATCTAGTATGCTCCGGAGTGATAGTGCAGAAGACATGACGAATATAGTAAATCTGTAAATGATAAACACATAACAACACTTAGCAAATATTCAATTTTATTTCAAAACACTATATGAATCGGGTCTTTATTCATAAGTGTCTCCCACTAGTTTATCTAATTTTTTTTCAACCCCCTAAGTGAAAATTAAGCATTCATAATGCTAGTGGGAATAGGGATCCTACATTCCATCACACAACCTCCGTTGTGGCACGAAACGTCATTTGATGTTCAATAGGCAGACAACTCTTGTCAATTACATCTTATTTTATTCCCTAATATAAGTTTAGCCTCTTGAATAATTGAGTCACGGCTGTGGCACGACAAACTCAATATTCTAAGTCAAGTCTAACCTAACATTTCGTACAATTGAATCAGTCTCCAACGGCCCACGGCTGTAGCACGTACCGACCTTTAGATTCTAATTCAATGTACACATCTCTATGTAATAGACAAGTATTTCTTATTTCAAAATCAAAGCCCTAGGTTGTAGCACGAAACGACAATGATTTAAAAATAAGAACCACTTTCTACCATGTTGGAAGGCTATGACCGACACAAGCCCGTTGTGTCATTGGCCAATTACTACTTGATATTATTTAATTTTAGAGGGATTATATTACGTTACAATCATAATCATATTATAAAGAGATTCTTCCTTTTAAATTAAATATTTCAAATCAATAATCGATAATCAGATGATTCCCAGATTGGGTGGAGCATTGTTAAGAGGCGCCACTTAATAACCTTTTCTTACAGATAGAAATCAGTTGTTGACAGAATCATCCTTTCTCTCAATATTGAAAATTCATATTCAATTACGTGTTTCATAAACACAAGAATCTCATGATCGTATTCATAATATTTATTGTTAAGGCAAGAAACGATTCCTATTCTAGATTTTCTAGAGCACGCCTTATATTGATTTAAGTTCACCTAAATCTATCATCGCATGGTAAACATAGGCATATATCTCATATATAAAATTAAATAAACAAGTAAATGTAAAGTGCAATAAAGTAAATATGTTTGGTTATGGCCCCATCCTATGTAATCTTTATCAAGCTCATGATAAAAATCAAGGTCAATCTAATATGGTGATGGAAATAAATACAACTACTTATTACATAAGTCTTCTTCTTTGTTTAGACTTCTTGTATGCCTCGTCTTCTTCTTTGTATCACCTCCATTGGATAACCTTCTTGAGTCTTCAATTACATTACATGATTGAAAGTAAAACTAATCTAATGAACTTGCAAGAATAACTCGAGTTACATTCGAGATTTATGATTACAAAGATTGACGACATGCAAGTCGTATTTAAAACCAAAACCAAAACCATTACACTAAGGTCGAAAGGCCATAACCATCCATCATGCTCATTTAACACACATAATCTGATCTTAACATATCATATTATCCATGATCTAATCATAAAAAGAAAATATGACAAAATCAGAAAAAACAGAATCAAATCAAAAAAAACAAGAATCATTGTTTACAGGCAGTAAACGACGTCAAACGCCTTAAAGACGAGTCGTTGATAGCTTTAGCTATCAGTTTTGTTCAGACGCTCGTTTACCTATGGAATAGGGTATTCGTTTGTGTAAATCGGACACCAGACCCAGATTTCAGTAAATCTGCAGCAGGCAATTCAGAATCCGTATCTAATATGATTCTCATAATTAGAACAAACATAAATCATGTATATATCAGTATATATACAGATTACATAATCATCTTATGATTATACAACTCACATGAATATCATATATTCAAAACCATACATATATAAGCATATTATATCAACATCAAATCATGGCGAATCACGTACATGCTCATATATCGAAAACAGTTAAACACATAAACGAATTAAAAACTTTTCGCCAGTAGCTCTGATGCCATTGAAGGGTTTTTAGCACATAAATGCAACAAAAACGTAAATTTAAATCTTAAAAAAAACGAAACCCTCCGCAGGATCCATGCGAAAAATAATATTTAATTCGTAGTTCAGTATGTTTACCTTAAGAAACTTTACGTTAATGAAAATATGGAGGTCTTTAATGGCGATCCAAAAATGATAAACGGAGATCCTTAGCAGCTGCTCCTCAAGTGTGAAGCACTCCACCGGTATCCACCAAGAAAACGATGTAATGAAGGAGGAGGAGATGGAGAGAATTAGGGTTTTGTAACTCTTTTTGGTTGAGGCAAAAATTGGGTTTATAATAGTATATTTATAGGGAAAATTTTCAGCTGAAAATTTTCCCATAAAATATTATTATTATTAACCCTTTATTATTCTCACTAATAATTAAAACACCTTTTAATTATTAATCCTTTTTTTAAACTCTTTAGAAATAATTCTCTTACTTGATTTAATTTTCAAAAATTAAATTCTTAATTAATAATATTCAGAACCTTTTCTTAATTAATTTATAATCAATTAAATCCCATTTAATCAATTATTACATTTTCCAATTAATTATTTATTTTATAAATAAATAATTATCAGCCATTATTAATTAATTCCTCCACCATTAAATTATTCTCTTTTATGGTGTGACCCTGTAGGTTCAATATTAAGCCGGTAGTAGAAATAAATAATAATAAAACTATTTTATTATTATTTATATAAATTCTCTAATTCATTAAATATGATTAATTAATTAATCATATTTATTCTATATCGTGAGGGATGCTTCTCAGCATATCGCGACTATCCGGATAATACGAATTCACTGCTTAGAATACCAAGAACCTATTCAGTGAGTAGTTACCGTGCAATTAATTCCTTCTACCCTGCAATGTCACGATTAAATACAAGGCATGAAACTTGTGTCAAGCCTATCTTATTTAATCACTTGCTTTCCCATTCACTATGCTTAGTTCTATTTAATGTAAATTAGAAACTCCTTTCTAATTTCATTCACTCCGGCCAGAGATTCCTGAACTAACATAAGTGGATTAACATTAAATATTCTCTTCCTACACTAGAAGGGGTAGATCCTTTATTGATCATACAATATCTTCATGTACAAATTTCTATACCCAGTAGAGCCCATATAATTGTCCCTTGAGACTAAGAACTAAACCAAAGCATAGTTCAGTGTACACAAGATGACTATGATGACCTCAAGTCTAAGGATACTTGTATAACTATCACTATGTGAACAACTGCTGACACGTGAGTGAACTCCATCAGTTGTTCAGCTGTGTGAGTCATGCTCAGTGAACTTATTCTATAATAAGCACCTACATACTAGCTATAGTGTTACCACACAAATGTCTATGAGAACAGACATCCTTCATAATGAAGCAAGCATAGTATGTACCGATCTTTGCGGATTATTAATTACCAGTTAGTAATCCTACGACCAGGAACTATTTAAGTTTAGAGTTATCATCTTTTAGGTCTCATTATTATGATCTCATCACAATCCATAAAAAACTTTACTCTAAACTGTGGTATATCTTATTTAAACATTTAAATAGATAGAGCCCGCAATAAAAACAAAACAAGTCTTTTATTAATATCAATGAAATCAAAACAGATACATAAAAGTTATTCCTAAATCCTCATACATGATTTGACTTAGGACATATCTCTTTCAGAGGGTACCTTCGAGAGATTAATTGGCAAGTCGGAGATTAATCGGAACATTTATCGGAAGAATATAAATATTATTTTTAATTTTTATATTTATATAATGATCAACATGTCAAATATTTATTTGAAAAAGAAATTAGAATGGTATTAAACAATATCTATACATTTGACATGCGTTATGTACTAATTATTGAGTTTACAATATTAACTATATTTTAATTCACACTTTTAAATTAATTATAATATGTTATTTTTATATTTTAAGTGAGAAAATATATATATTAGATTACTTGTTACTTCTTACCAATATTTTATATTATAAATTGGTATGATATTGTGTAAAATTATGCAATTAATGATTTAAAATTATAAAAACGTAAAAAGAATATATTTTTTAATTATTTTCTGCCTAGCACCGATTTTTGACCGCCTAGCCCGCCTAGTCCCGATTTTGACCCGATTTTTTGAAAAAACGCCTAAATCACCGCCTAGGTCCAAGTCGGGGCGTTTTAACACCGCCTAGCGCTTAGGCGCCGCCTAGGCGGCCGCCTAGGCGACCGCCTATACCGATTTTTAGAACAATGGTAATAACTATTTCATGTGTACTATTAAATTCTATACACTATTTTTCGGCACACTTTTCAATGTTCCTTTAAAATATAACTCCATAATTTTCTTTTAATTTTTTTTTCTGAATAAAAGTTTTATCTTTAAACTTTTATTCAAAAAATAAAATTTTAAAAAAATAATATAAAACTATATTTTATAAAAGTTTCGAAATACGTGTAAATAGTAAACGAATCCTACCTACCGGGACGAGGTAATATATCTTAATAATTGGATTAGTGGGGTTAGAAGCTTAGAGATACGAAATTGGGTAAAAAAAATTGTTCTCCGATTGTACGGCAGGACTTGATAAAAATATTTTGATTGATATTGTTAATGTGAATGTAAGAAATTTATTTTCATTTAATAATATTAAAAACAAATAATAATTAAAAACAAATAATGATTTGCTTGGTGACATTTGGGAATCAATTTGAAACAATTATAATGATGATTTAAATTTACCTCTAAGATTTGGGAGATGCATAAAAAGCCCCGAGAATATGTTCCGTCGGTGCTAATAAAATAAAATCTGAGGTATGACCTTAAAATTTAAGGGGTAGTCATATTGATGTAGAGAGCTATCAAGCTAAGGTTGGTGCAGCAGAATACAGGCCAATTTACATATTATGTGCTGTAAATAAACTTAGAAGCAACTAAACAGGCAATTCTGGCTCCTCTAATTGGGTCATCAATTCAATCGTAGTAGTATATAACAGTACTGGATGAAATAACTTTGCAAGTGAACCGGGTCTCTCAGGTAGCGCTAGTCTTTTACATTAATATGTTGATTAACCAACATAATCACTATTGGATAATTGTAGGTTTAAACCAGTCGATACAGAAATGACAGCGGATAAAACCGTAAGTTACATTTTTCACTCAGCCCATTGTGATTCTTGAAGTACAATCTCAGAAACACAAACTTGAAAGGTTTA
The DNA here is from genome assembly GCF_009905375.1 of Apium graveolens. Lineage (NCBI taxonomy): Eukaryota > Viridiplantae > Streptophyta > Magnoliopsida > Apiales > Apiaceae > Apium > Apium graveolens. The sequence continues at coordinate 223,645,978 of NC_133649.1, read as the reverse complement.
TGTGCATGTATTCGCACATGTCAAATATGTGATCAAAGGATGTTACTTTTGATTTGTAGTTCCAGACACGAGCCCTTAAGACTGAGAATGCACAGTAAATGGAAATAATCCTCTAGCTTTAGAACCTGCAGATTTCACTCTCTAAATTTTATCTATGTGTAGTCTTGTATAGGGATCTGAAGATCTCAATTTTGCTAATGTGCAAGTTGTAACAAGTTTCATCCTGTCCACTATAATGATGTACAAGTTTCATCGCGTCAATTGTCAACTATATATATGTCATGACCAATCCAGTTTATTTAACCTAATTTCTATACAGTTAAAGAAAACAATCACACGAATCATATGGTGCTTGTCTTGCTTAATGCCAATTGTTACTACTTAAGAGACTTGTAAGATTTTCTTTTTAAAATCTTCAGTGCCCGTGAAACACATTCAACATATAATATGCAAGTATAAGCATCCTAAATTCCTGATTGTTACGAGTGTGTCCAAAGATGTAGAATTTCATCAACGACAAGCATGAGCAGAGGTCTGCAATTTAATTATTTGTCATATATACAAAGCATACCATGCACTTATTTTATTTGGCAAGCGAAGCATACCATTTTTTTTGTCTCATCAGTCTTGACACTTCTGTATTAGCAGCAGCACCAGCTGTCCAGCAACCACGACCTCCACTTCCAAGCTTATCGTCTTCTTCAAATGTTGTCGACTGACTTGACATTGAACGCAAATCAACATCAGAACCCCTCACCTCCAGTTATTTGAATGTTAACTAGAAAGGAATTTGCTGTAATCACACGTTGAACCTTCATGCGCTACTCTCGTAATATGTGATTGTTGCATAATGTTTTCTACATTTTCCACGTATATCTTACAACATGTGTTCTGCGTTTGCTTTTCATTTATCTAATTAAGTTAGAGAAGCAGTAAGATAGAACATCCATATTCAGTGATATAGCAGACGCCTACTGCAAGCTAACACAACAACAACAACAATAATAATAATAATCTATATATTCTTAAAGTGTACTCTTTAATTTACCCATTTTTCAAATGGGTAAATTTTTTTACCCATAACCTATATTAAGTATAAAATCACTAGATCCATGGATATATCCATAAAATTTACCCAATGGGTAAATAAATTTACCCATGACCCATATTAAGTATAAAATCTATATATCCATGAATATATCCATATAAGTTTACCCATTTTTTTACCCATCAAAACACTAAACATGAAAATTTTTTGAATTTTAAAATTTAAACATCTTATCTAAGGAAAGATTTGCATGATTTTCTCATATCTATTACAATACTAATTCAATGATAATTATTGGTTTCCTTATTCTCTCTCATTCTTTGCAAGCAAGACCTAATTTTTTCAGAAAATTCTTTATGAAGATTTGATGCGTATCATGTTCGTCATACAAGTTTACAGAATATGTTGTTCATCTGTCAAAACCAGGTTCATGATTTACTGAATATATCCGGATGGATTCTCGAGGAACAAGTACATCAGGTATTCATCCCCTTTGTCAGTTTACTTATAATAACACCGTTTTGCAGATATCTGATTTGATCATGATTTTCTTATACGTGCATTTATAAGTGTGACTTGAATTTTCTATTAACTCAGGAATAAGACACTTTTCGAAAGGTGTTTTGCATAGCGGACTTGCAGCAAATCTGGAAAGCAATAGAATGACATCATAGTACAATAATGGTATCATTCTTTATCCATTCTGATTGATATTATACATTTTTTCCAATTTTTTCTTCGATCATTTATTATATCTGTTGTGTTACTGTTAATATATTAAGCCTAATATATTGTTAAGATCATCAATAGGTAAAATAAGGATGGATTTTACCCATTACTACTGATTAACAACTTCATGCAAGTACTGTTTCATCTCAGTTTACACGTTTAAAACAACAGCCGCAAAGTATTCTAAAGAGTCCTCTTTCAATATTTGATGAAAATATATCTCCTAATATTTCAGCAGCCTCAAAACCAGGTTAATTTTAAAATAGTTTGATCAACATCTTATTCCATCCTATTAGGAGATGTTGGTCATGTTTCATGCTTCCATTTATTTTCCATCTTCTATGTAGTGCGAAAAGTAAGAATTCGTTCAAAGAATTTGAACAAACAAGATCTCGGTGTTTTTCTAACACCTTAGCAGATGGAGAAAGCAATAGAATGACACCAAAGCACAATAATGGTATCATTTTTACTCCATTCTGAGATTTATCATACCTTTTTATAATTGTGCCATCAATTTTCCTATATCTGTTGTGTTTCAGTTAATAATATAGGCCATCCAATGAGAACTCCTATATCAAGATCTGATGAACGTGTGCCGCCTAATATATCGTTAAGATCGTCGAGAGGTAAAATTTAGTTGGATTTATTTCACGATTACTATTTTTAACATCTATTAGGCCAGAATTTATAGCGGAGACATGCTTCAAGTAGTATTACATCTCGGAATTCACGGTTAACACAGCAGACGCAAAGTGTTCTGCAGACCTCTCTTGCAGAAAACCTTGAAAGCCATATAATTTGTTCAGAAGAACATAATGGTATAATTCTTGATATATCTCATTTTTCTGATACATCTGTAATTAAATTGCTTTTGAAATTGTGGATTTTGTGGGAATAGTTGCAACAATGAACAATAGATCTATGATGCAGCCTGTTGCGGTAAAAAAAATCACAATCGTGTCTGTCGAGTCCTCTATCAAGATTTGATCAAAATATATCTCCTAATATTCCATCAAATTCAAAATCAGGTTAATTTTCATTACTTTCATTAACTTCTTATTTCAGTCTATGTATGAGTGTTTATCAACGCAGATGCTAAAATATGTTTCCCATCTTCTATGTAGTGCATAAAGTTAGGATTCGTCCAAAGAATTTCAACAAAGAAAATCTCGGTGTATTTCGTAGCACCTTACCTGATTTGAGAAAAATATCTGGACAATGTACTTCATCGCCTAATATTCAGTTTTCTTCTGCAACTAATCCACAGTCATCAGGTAATTTTTTAAATAATAAAATGCAATTCCGCATGTATCAGTTGATTACGAAATTATGTCAAATTCTAAAAATTTCAGTATTCTGTAAAATATTTTTTCAGGAATGTATTCCTCTTCTCAGACTGGTGAACAAAGTACAAATCAATTTCTACGCATAATATCGCCAAACGTTCCTGTCAAAGGTATCAAATTTTGCGGCTTATTCCTGAATTACAAAACTCTGAAGGATTATTTAAACAATGTGTCATGTTTAATACTCTGCATCTACTAATGTATATTATGCAGAACATAATAGTAAAAATGCAGAAATTCAGAATATTAACAGCAGTGGAAAAAGTTCTCTCATATTCTCAATTCCTGAATCCTGTGTGACAACCGTTCACAAACAAAAAGGTGTCAAAAAGAAAATTGTTGCTGACAGTGAAGGAGAACAGAATCCTTCAAAAAAGTTTTGTGGAAAACTATCACCAGGTCCTTCGTCGTTCAATACAGAAAATGTAAAGAGTACATTTGAAAAAGGTGAAAGTTCTAGGCAAAAAAATTTAATGAATGAGTTCAATGATGTTGATGACAATGTTACAATCGATAGTGATTCAACATGTGGAGTTATTAATTATTTGTTTTCGAATAATGTGTTTAATTCTGCAGGATATTAATAATTATTTTACTGTCTGAAGCATCACCTACTTTTGCTCAATGATGATTTATAAAAATTTGCATTTTTTTCGACAGACATGGCAAGTGATATTGAGGATATTGTTGAAGAATATTTGAGCAATAATCAATCTATGTGGGACGGATACTTGGATCTTGGAGCCCCTGATAAAATCTTTTCAAAGTGTGATGCTGTCATGTGGAATCACGAAAAAAAATAATAAGAGTTCTCTTAATAAGCCACCAACATTTTCTCTTTGTTATAAAAATGGTCAAGTCGTACTGGATAAGGAGAAACAGCCTCCTGAACCTCTGGCTACTCTCCTTACTGGTGGTGTTCATTTTAAGCATTTCAAACAAAACATAAGGTTTTACAATTGCATGTTTGCCATGAGCTCTGCTGGAGGAAAGATTGACCATTCAATAAACAGAGGTGGTGCGCCATATCGCTTCAAGGTCCAAGGTGTTAATTACCATAATATAGGAAGTCTGGTCCCAACTGACGATAACACTCCAAAGTTTTGTCAGCCTTATATCTATGATACAGAGGACGAAATCAATAACATAATCAATGCAGTTAATGGTTGCAGGGATGCTGTTAATGAAGAAATTGTACAATCTTTGTTGCATATGTTGGATGAGCATAACGGGTTGGTTAAAGGTTTTTGAAAGGCATATGTCATAGCCTATTTGTTTATTCGAGGATTTAACTCAACTTAAATAAGGATGTAACAAGTAAATAGTGGTTCTATCGTCAGAGAGATCTCCCAGAGTAACATATGTCAAAGGATTAAGTAACATTGTTCTTCTACAGACTTGATGACTTAATTCACTGGAAGAAGCTCAAGAAATTGATCAAGCCTTAGTGATATAAATCAAGATTATGGATTCAATCAAGTGACAGAGATCTCGTCAGGATATCAATTAATTACAAGGATTTAGTCTGAAGAAAATCAAGAGTATCAAGGTCAAGGCATGAAGAAACGTCACGGAAGTTAGTCACTCATGAACCAGACAGTACATCGAGTGTCAACATTGAAGTGGTGGAATTGATTCATAATTGACAGTGATTTTCAGAAGATTTTCAGAAGAATGGTTGCTGCTCAAGATTAATATTAATTCTCTATTAATTAATTAAGTCATATAAATTAATTAAGAGAATAAATTAAATCTGCAAAGATTAATTTATTGATTAATTAAATTAATTGATTAATTAATTCAGAATTATTATTTGATTAAAATATGTTTTAATCCAGCAAGACTATCTTTTGTATTAGCAAGACAATCGGTATGACAATCAATAGTCATACCGAAAGTCATGCTAGTGCATTTAGATTGTCTTGCCGAAAGTCCTATCAGTTCAATTGATAGTCCTACCGAAAGTCTTACCAGTTCAAAGGATTGTCATGCTGAGCTAAATGGATTGTCTTGCCAGTTAAAAATCACAGGATTCTTTATTTAAAAACACAGCAGCTGTTTTTCAAGAAAAGCATAGCATTGAATATCATACAGAAGAACACAAAACAAAAAGAAAACCTGCAGATAACTTATTGCAAATTCACAGATCATTTATTTCTAGTATTTATTGTTAAATCCAATCCACTAGAAATACCTTTCTTGTTCTTGTGTAACTATCTAGCGGATCGAAATCCCTAGAACTTAATCTCAAATCGCTTTTAGCATTTGATCTTTTTATTGCAAAAATAGAAAAAGTTCATGTCGAATTTATTCTAGATATGTGATAATTGATTTGAGATTAATCCCTTGTAAACGACACCGTTGTTGCAACACCTTTCAAGTTTAATAATAATTTTATTTAACTTGAATTTTGTTTCACTTTTTTTTCCGCATTTTATTCGATTAAACGGTATTGTTTGTATTCAACCCCCCTTCTACAAACATATTGAGACCTAACAATTGGTATTAGAGCCTTCTGATTAACGAACAAATCAAGATCCTAGACTTTTGTGATTCTTTCACTCCTTGAATTTTTATTTACTCAAAAATTCATAATGACTACACAAAAAGTTGGAACCGTTAAAATTCCACTATTCGATAAAGAAAATTATGTTATGTGGAAGAAGAAGATGCTATTGTTTTTACAAGTTGCAAATTCCAAATATCTGGAAGTGTTAAAGAAGGGTCCTAAAATTCCGATGGTTATTGAACCAGAGGTAATAGAAAATGATGTGGTGATTACTAAAGCAAGAACTTATGTGAAAGATCCTGAGGATTTTTCTCCTGCTGAAAAAGAAGAAGCCTCCCTGGATGTTAGCCTTCAATTAATTTTAGTAGATTCCCTTGATCCCTTGATGAATAGACATGTGATGAACTGTAAAGATTCCAAACACATCTGGGAAACTATTGAGATTATTAATGAAGGCATAGAGGAAGTTAGGGAGAACAAATTAGAAATCCTAACCTCTGAGTATGAATACTTTAAATCCAATCCAGGAGAAGGAATCACTGAAGTGTTTGAAAGGTACAATGCATTGATCAACAACCTGAACATTAATGGTAAATACTATTCCATCAGGGAGGTCAACAAAAAGTTTCTTTTAACACTGCCAACTCATCTCGAACATAGAATCACTGCCATAAGAGAAGCAAGAGATCTGAGTGAGATTTCTTTGGAAAGGCTCTATGGTGTGTTAAAGACTTATGAGTTGGAGCAGATTCAGCAGAAGGAAGTTTACGGGAAAGGAAGAGTGGTCAGCACGTCTACTGCTCTAGTAGCTGATGAACAACAACAACAACCACAATATCAACAACAACCTCAACAGTCAGAAAGAATGGTACAGTCTTCCAAGGTTGAAGAAAATGTGATAGTAGCAGAATTTGATCCTCCTACTACAAATCAATCAGGAGATGATTTTTATTCCTTGGAAGAACTGGAGCAATTGGAGGATGAGTCAATGACCCTAATTGTTAAGAGATTCTCAAATGTCAGATTCAAAAGGAATCCCAAGTTCAAGTACAAGTCCAACTACAACAGATTCCAGAAAGGCGGATCTTCATCCTCTAACACCAGCAGTGGTGGGTACAAAACAGGGATGGTTGATCGAAGCACCATTCGATGCTTCAACTGCAATGAGTTGGGACACTTTGCCACAGAATGCAGGAAGCCAAAACAAGTTAGGAAGAACTCTTACGATTCTAATCAGAAGAGTAAATCTGAAAGGGCTTACCTGGCAAAGGGAAGAAGCTGGGATGATACTGATAGTGAAGATGAAGAAGTTGGGAATCTTGCTCTCATGGCTAGTGATGCAAACACCTCATCGTCAAGAAAAGAGGTAAAATTTACTGATGCTGAATTAGTTTATCATCTAGGAGGTTCCTTAGATTGTGCTCGTCGTGATAATGAAATGTTAAATCAACAAATCAAAGACCTTGAGAAAGAGGTCAATGAATTAAGACTTGTGCACATTAATCAAGATAAATTAAAAGAACAAGTATCTTTTCTAGAGAATAGAGGTGACTGTTATAGACAACTCGAAACTATTCTCAAAGACAAGATCACCGGTCTTGAGGCTAAGGTTAAAGCTTACTTTAATTCTTGTTCGAAGTCCAAAGAGTTTTACAATAAGCAAGCTGTTAATCAAACATCTGGACTAGGTTATGATTACAATGTTGCTATTGGAAAATTAGGCATAAACTCCCCTCCTCATATCTGTGCTAAAGGCAGGGAAGTACCACATGTGCTTAAGGGTGTTGATGAACCCCTCTATAAAGAATCAATTGCTGAACCATTTGATGAGACCTCATTTATTATTCAAGAAGAAATCCATGCTGAAGATCATGCTAATGAGAAAGCTGTTTCCAAGTCAAGTGTGGCAAAGGTTCCAGTCAAAGTTGTGAAAGCAACTGAGACTAACTCAGACACACATGAGTTGGATAACATAAATGCCATGTCTACCATGCATAAGTTGCCTATTGTTAATTCCTCTCATAAAGCATGTGGTGTTCCTGATTGTATGTCTTGTGCTTTTAATTTGATGTATGCTTATTTTAATGGTAAACATGTTTCTAATGATAAGACTTCTCCTCATCAGCATGTGAATAATAGGAAGCATGATAGGTCTAAGACTGCTAGTACTCCTAAAGCTAGAAAGGAGACATTTGTGCCTAAGCCTAAACAGAAATTTGTCAAGGCTGTTCACAAGGTCAAATGTCCAGTCATTGAGAAAATTGAGAACATTACAATTAAGAATGTTGTTTTGCGTGATAAAGGCCAATTTTACAAGTATGTCGGACCCAGCCAAGCTTGGGTTCCGAAGAAGGTCTAATCCATTTGTATTGCAGGGCATTAAACAGGTACAACCGGTAGTGTGGATTCTTGACAGCGGATCGTCAAGACATATGACCGGAGATAGAGCCCTGCTATCAAATGTGTTTGAAAAAGCTGGCCCAGTGGTTATCTTTGGAGATAACAGCAAAGGTTTAACTGAGGGATATGGCTGTTTGCTAGCTGGAAATGTTATCACTGAAAATGTGTATGTTGTGCACGGACTTGAACACAATCTGCTTAGCATTAGTCAGTTCTGTGACAACGGCTACAATGTTTTATTCGACAAGCCGAAGTGTCAGATTCTGCACAAGAAAAGTGAAAAACCCTCCTTGATGGAAATCCGGAAAGGAAATCTGTTCGTAGCTGACATGAACTCTGGAAGCAATCCTGAAGTCAATTGTTTCTATGCAAAGGCATCGTCAGATAAGAGTTGGCTATGACACAAGAGACTTTCTCATCTCAATTTCAAAACAATGAATTCTATTGTCAAAAGAGAATTGGTCAGAGGTCTGCCTCAGCTGGAATTCTCCCCAGAAAGACTATGCGAGGCTTGCCAGAAAGGAAAGTCAAAGAAAGCAAGTCACAGAGGCACTGACACATCCTCCATAACTGGTGTTCTGCAATTATTGCACATGGATTTATTTGGACCAGTTAATGTCCTTTCGATGTCAAAGAAGTGTTACTGTCTTATGATAGTTGATGACTATTCCAAGTATACGTGGGTTTTATTCCTTCACTCTAAGGATGAAACACCACAGGTTGTGATTGATCATATCAAGTTAATCGAGTTAGATTCTAATGTCCCTGTTAGAGAAATAAGGTCAGATAATGGAACAGAATTCAAGAATTCACTTCTCAATGGATTCTGTACAGACAAAGGGATTACCAGACAATTTTTAGCTCCTAGAACCCCTCAGCAAAATGGAGTGGTAGAAAGGAAGAATCGTACATTGATTGAAGCTGCAAGAACGATGTTAAGTGAATCAGGTCTTCCAATGTACTTTTGGGCTGAAGCTGTTAATACTGCATGTTATACTCAGAATCGAACTCTAATCAACAAAGACTTCATGAAAACTCCTTATGAGATTTTGAATGAACAGAAACCTTCTATCAAATACTTTCATGTATTTGGTGCCAGATGCTTCGTGCTCAAGGATGGAGATGATCGTCGTGGTAAATTCGAAGCAAAGGCATATGAGGGTATTTTTGTTGGATATGGAAGAAGATCATACAGAGTGTATATCATTGATCAACATAAAGTAACTGAAAGTATCAATGTTACATTTGATGACACTAAACTCCCTAGTATCCAAACTGAAGATCCTTCTGAGAAATTGAAGTTTGATGATATATCAGATTCAGAATCAGAACATGGTCAAGAACCTGAGGTTGTTGCTGGTGAAGAACCTGTTAATCATGATGATACTCAAGGTAATGGTGATGGAAACTTTGGTAACAATGGAGATACCACTGCTACTGACGGAGAATCTTCAAGTCAACATGGCAACAACTCAGGGGGAGATGCTGAAGGATCAACTAGTAGGACACAACATCCCAATGAATTTCAAGGCGAATCATCAAGATCAAATCTTCCAAGACAGACTGTCTGGAATAAAGCTCATCCTTTTGAGTTGATTATTGGTGATCCAGATGTTGGAGTCAGAACTAGACGTGCTACTCAAAATGAGTGTCTGTTCTCAGGATTTCTTTATGAGATGGAACCTAAGAAGATTAAGGAAGCACTGACTGATCCAGATTGGGTGATTGCTATGCAAGATGAACTCAATCAGTTTGAACATCAACAAGTCTGGAAACTGGTACCTAGACCTATACACAAGAAAGCTGTTGGTACTAGGTGGGTATTCAGGAATAAACTAGATGAAGATGGTGTGGTTACAAGAAACAAAGCAAGACTGGTAGCTAAAGGGTATTCTCAAGCTGAAGGCATTGATTATGATGAAACCTATGCTCCAGTGGCTAGGCCATCAGGATATTTCTGGCATTTACAGCATTCTCTAACTTTAAAGTTTATCAAATGGATGTCAAGAGTGCCTTTCTGAATGGAAAGCTGGATGAAGAGGTATATGTAGAGCAACCTCCTGGTTTTGAAGATCCAGATCATTTGGATTTTGTCTACTTTCTTTTCAAGGCTATCTATGGACTCAAACAGTCTCCAAGAAAATGGTATGACACTCTCTCTGAATTTCTTATTGAAAATAGCTTTATTAGAGGTGTCATAGACAAAACTCTCTTTTCTAAAAAGCATAAGAATGATACTATATTAGTCCAAGTCTATGTAGATGATATAATATTTGGGTCTACTAATGATAATCTCTGTAAGAGATTTGCTAAGTTAATGCACAGCAAATTTGAAATGAGCATGATGGGAGAGCTGAAGTTCTTTCTTGGACTACAAGTAAATCAAAGGTTAGATGGAACTTTTATTTGTCAATCCAAGTATCTCAAGGAACTCCTCAAAAAGTACAATCTAGAGGATTCTGCATCAGCAAGGACTCCGTCAACTACAGCTGTCAAGCTTGGACCATGTGAAAACTCCATTAAGGTAGATGTCACAAGCTACAGAGGTATGATTGGCTCGTTACTCTATCTTACTGCAAGTAGACCAGATATTATGTATGCTACATGCTTACGTGCAAGGTTCCAAGCGGATCCTAGAGATATTCATCTCGTTGCTGTTAAACGAATCTTAAGATATCTTAAGGGAACACCAAATCTAGGTATTTGGTACCCTAAAGAATCTGGTTTTAACCTTGTTGGATATACAGATTCAGATTACGCAGGAAGTGTTGTTGATAGGAAAAGCACTTCAGGGAGTTGTCAATTCCTAGGTAGCAGACTAGTCTCATGGTACAACAAGAAACAACAAACAGTTTCAAATTCAACGGCCGAGGCTGAATATATTGCTGCTGGAAGCTGCTGTGCTCAGATCTTGTGGATTAGGAATCAGCTACGGGACTATGGCTCTGTATTGAACAAAATACCTATTCTATGTGACAATACAAGTGCAATAGCCATCACCAACAACCCTGTGCAACATACAAGGACCAAGCACATTGACATCAGGTATCAATTTATTAGAGAGCACGTCATGAATGGTACTGTTGAACTATTTTTTGTTCCAACAGAAGAATAAATAGCAGATATTTTCACTAAACCTCTTGATGAATCCACATTTACCAAATTAGTTGGTAAATTGGGTATGTTGAATAGCTTTAGTGATTAAACTTGTGAATATCTGAAATATGTTCTTGAGTGAATTTACAAATGAATTTTTCATAAATGAAAAATTCATTTGCAAATTTATTTTATCATTTTCCATAATTTCTTGCTTATTTCTATGTAATTTTTATTATCTTATCTTATTTATTTACTCAACTTGTTAATTTTAATGTCTCAGAATATTTTATTTTCTCTAAAAATATTTTTTCTATGAATTTTATTTGCTAAAATTCAAAAGAAATCTATTTTTGGACTGAAAATATAATTATCTCTGAAATATTTTAATTGTGTAAATATTTTCTGCTATATCTATATTAGTATTTATTGTAGTTTTCTGTAAAAAATTTATATATATATATATATGTTCTTTTTTTGTTAAAAAACTGTTTGTATTTGTTTTTGTTAAAAATTGTTAATATTTGGTTTATAATATTTATATACATTTGTTTGTTTTAATTTGATACTTGAATGACAATCGGCAAGACAATTAAGACAATTGAAATTGTCTTGCTGAAAGTCATTTCAGTATATTTATATAAATATGTAATTTATTTTATACTAGAATGACAATCGACAAGACAATTGAAATTGTCTTGTTGAAAGTCATTCCAGTACATATAAGTGTTTATTTTTAATTCAGTTTAATTTTATAACTGGTAAGACAATCGGTATGACTATTGATTGTCATGCCAGTAATAAAATTAATATCAGATATTTTTTGTTTTATTTTGTACTGGTATGACAATCGGTATGACTATCAGATTGTCATACCAGTTATATTGTTACAATATTTTTTTGTTTTGTTTGTTTGTTTTGTTTTCTCAATTTGCCTTGTATGACTATCAGTATGACAATCGGTAAGACTATCCCGAATTGTTATACCAGTTGTCTACTTAATATTTTTTTCTGTTTTGTTTTCTAATTTACTCAGTACTCTTTCAAATTCCATCAGTTTTTTTTCTCTCATTTTCTCTCTCTCTCTCTCTCTCTCTCTCTCTCTCTCTCTCTCTCTCTCTCTCTCTCTCTCTCTCTCTCTCTCTCTCTCTCTCTCTCTCTCTCTCTCTCTCTCTCTCTCTCTCTCTCTCTCTCTCTCTCTCTCTCTCTCTCTCTCTATTCGATCAAACTCAATCAGCCTCCATTGTCTTCCCTGCTCGAGTTTTTACTCAGCATACAAAAATCATCACTCCTGTGATATATACATACACGTATATACATACAGAAGTGCTATCGATTTTTTTGTTAAAAAAATCAGTTTGTGTTTGTTTGATTTTGGGTAATTCTATTTAATTTTGTTTGGTGTCTTGTGCGTTTTTCAAATCTGCTTTTGTGAGTTAAGAACTTTAACGAGATACGTTTCTTTCTAGATTTTTCGAATATAATTGATTTAATTCGTATTATTAAATTAATTTAATTAATTCGAATTTTCTTAATATTACTCTTAAAATTATGAAAGTGTGTGTCTTATTATTATTTTTAAAATGGCTCTCAATTTCCAAATTGTTTCGTATAATCTTGTTGGTTATTTTAATCCAGATAAATGTGATGTAGAAAAATTTAAGCTGTGGATTAAATTTTTAAATGACCATTCGATTGTTAGCTCTGCTATTAAATTAAATGTGATTTTAAATGTTGATCTGCTCAGACTGATTTGCACAACTTCTACTGTGGCCGATGATTTTAAATCTTTTTCATTCACCGTGGCAAACACACAGTATGTAGTTGATGAAACAGTCGTCAATCGAGCGTTAAATTTTCCTATGGACAATTTCTGTAATTTGCCCTCTGAAAATGATATTTCAAAATTTTTCCATGCTATTCACTATCAGGGGGTGATTAATTTAACCAAGTTGTTTAAATCCAATTTGGTTCTGAATGGGACATTTTCTTCGATACTCTTTCTAAAGTGTTTGCCAACTGCACTAAATCCAACTTTCACAACATCACTTCCACTCTGCAGTATATTGGTCTTGCGGTTGTTTTCAATCAAAGGATCAATTTTGGCAAACTACTTTTACCCATTCTTTTGAGACGTCTCACTACTGCTTTACGTGATCATTCTACAAATCGTAGGGTCTCGTGCTACTATGCTCATTTTCTCATGCTCATAGCAGAACATATTCTCTCACCTGAGCATAAAGCCCTTTTTGCTAACTCCTCAGTAACCGAACCCCCTCCAGTAAGAAAAAGATTTACACCCGCCAAGACACAACTTTCAAATTCATGCAAGTTCCAGTACTTGTATCTGCTTTCATGGCCACTTACATTCCTTTACCTATCTTCACTATTCCCAGTCATGAACAACAAGCTCAACCTCCAGTGGTTCAAACCACCCAGGCTCAAACATCAGATGCTCTTCCTCTGCAGGTAATAATTCCTCAAACTCAACCTATTCCTACTTCTGTTGAAAGACCCCCAGTGGTTGATAGGACTGACCATGAAGTTGTAGAACCACAGCTTCAATCTTAGGTCATAGAGCCAAACACAGAGTCACAACCTATCTCAACCTCTCCCCCACTGTCTAAAATGTTGCCTAGAAGGTTAGTAGGAAGTAGTATGTTAGTGGATGTGAATGAACCCTCAGCTCTGCCTCCACCCAAGAAAAGAAGAACATTTATTGAGGCATCTGAAAGCCCATCCTTGTCCTCCCAACAGGACATGGACTTTGAAATGGCCACTGAACAGTTACTAGAAACATTCTCTCAACAGGATGAATCTATTGAAATTCGCCATAGGGCCATGTCATCCTGTACTGAGTCAAGCACAATTCCATTACTCACAATGGAAGCATACAGACCAGTAGATGATACTCAGGACACGAAGCGAGGAGTGCACATTGAGTCGGTTACAGTGCCTGCCATAGTTATGGCAGAAGAGCAGTCACATGCTTCTGAGGGAAAATCTGACTCTCAGCCACCTTTAATAGAGTCATTTTCTCCCCTCCCAGATCCAACACCTCTGTCTCCCTCACGGGATTCTCCACTCGCAGATTTATCTGGAGAAAGTGGAGGGCAACTCAGTCAATCTATCCCTGAAGCAATTCAGACATCTATTTCACATGAAAAGATAGGTTTGATTGAGGATCGGGACTCGCGAATTCCCATTGCACCACTACTGACCTCTCTTGAAGAGGCTAGGGTGATTTTAAATGCAGGTACAGAAGATCAGCATCAGGAAGACTCCTCACGAGCAATTATATTGAGAGATACACATGCACGTGAGTTGAGTGAATTAAACAGGAGAGATATTCAGGTGAGCACACACACAGACACAAACACTGAAAATCTGTTAGCTCAAATTGCTGATCTCAAGGAACAACTTGCAAAAAGTCAGGCTGAAGCTAAATCATTCAAAGCACAAGTGGTTGAACGGTCTTCTTCTTCCACCTCTGTCAATAATCAGCTGGCTCTCATCAGGACTGAAATATCATATTTGAAGACATCTGTTGTACCAAAGCTTAACTCAATCCAGGCATCTCCAACGTTATCAGCTGATGACATTTCAAACTTCTGCTCTCTACATACAAGAATGACTTCTCTTGAAGACTTGGTTGAAATGAATCATTCACTAGATTCTTCCAGATTTCTGAAGATAGAGACGGGCATGGAACATCTGAATGAAGGGATGAAGCACCTGTACTACATGATCAAAAATTCTCACTGCCCTAATGAAGAACAAAGGAATTTCTTTGAAGGGCCGTCTGGTGGAGGCTCAGGCTCGGGAGGAGATGGAGGTCATGGAGGATCTAAGGGAAAGTCTGTAGAGGATTCTTCAACTAAGGGGGAGAAGAAAGGGAAAAGTGAAAAGGGAAAAGAAAAAGATTCGTCTGCTGGAGGCACAGGGAAGCCTGATGATATCTACTATAGTGGAGAACAAGATGACTTTGATATTTGTGACGTTCCCACTGAACCAGTCTTGGAAGATAAAGATGGTTTCTTTGAAGCTGAGGAGGAAAGTGATTTTGGAGAATGGGAAGAGGAAGCTCCAGTGGATCCTCTGTTTGAGAAAGAGTTTCAGCAACAACAATCAGAATTGAAAAGAAAAGATGCTGAACTCAAAAAGGTATCCCCGATCATTGACATGAGGAAAGACATCCAAAGAACAGAAGCTCTTCAAAAGCAACGTCTTCATGACATTAAAGCTCAAGAAAGGAGAAGAGATGTCAGACTGAAGATTGGTGAAAAATGGGATGAAGCTAGGAGAGTACTTGATATGCCTCAGCTGAGCACAAACAATGATAGACAGTTTCTACATCTTCTGGACAAGCTGGAGATCTCTAATCCAAACAATGACATGTACATGAATGCTATAAAGACTGAAGTCTCAAGAATCACAGCTGCCTTTGACAGATCCCTAAATGAGATGAGCATATTTGTATATTGTCAGAGCGAAGGATCTTTCAAGGTGTCACTTCATCTGTTTGAGAATCGTTCTTTGTCAGAGATTTGGGTTCTTCTCAACAAAGTCAAAAGAAGCTCAAAATTGAATGAAGTTCTTCGAGAAAGGCTCAAAGAGTTTGCCAGCAGGGCTAGTCCTCAAGTGGTCAACAATCCTCATCAGGTAAGATTCTTTAAGTCTGACTGTCTTCAAATCTGCCAACTCGATTCACAATCTCTTAAAGACTACTCAGCTAAGCATCTGGTCTGGATGGAACATCACTTAAGAACTGCTGGATATTCATCCATGTTGAAAACTCAAGCAGCTGATCTGATTCAAGCTTATTGTGAAAAGAATATTAAAAGGTACAATCAACTCAAGAATAAGCTAAAGACAGTTGGAGTTCAACCAGTTAGACCAGACAGCTTCACTTCAGAAAAGGATCGTGTCTTTGACAAGGAGTTGCTTCAAGATTTGGAAGAAGGTGAAGTCGGAAGAGAAGACAACTGAATTCAATTAGCTCAAAACTCAATGTAATATGATTAGAGCTTTATGAATCAAGATAGACTAATGTAGTTATATGTTCAGGCTAGAGGAACATCTATCTTGTATTCACTTGTAAATTTCTTTTGGAATCTGGAAAATGTTAAATATAATCCAGAACTTTTCTGCTATTTACTTTGCATTACTGTTTATATCTTTTTCTTATTTGTTAGTTGAGTTATCCTCTAGGTATTTGTTGTTATTGTCTAACAAACAAATAGGGGGAGATTGAAAGGCATATGTCATAGCCTATTTGTTTATTCGAGGATTTAACTCAACTCAAATAAGGATGTAACAAGTAAATAGTGGTTCTATCGTCAGAGAGATCTCTCAGAGTAACATATGTCAAAGGATTAAGTAACATTGTTCTTCTACAGACTTGATGACTTAATTCACTGGAAGAAGCTCAAGAAATTGATCAAGCCTTAGTGATATAAATCAAGATTGTGGATTTAATCAAGTGACAGAGATCTCGTCAGGGTATCAATTAATTACAAGGATTTAGTCTGAAGAAAATCAAGAGTATCAAGGTCAAGGCATGAAGAAACGTTACGGAAGTTAGTCACTCATGAACAAGACAGTACATCGAGTGTCAACATTGAAGTGGTGGAATTGATTCATAATTGATAGTGATTTTCAGAAGAATGGTTGCTGCTCAAGATTAGTATTAAATCTCTATTAATTAATTAAGTCATATAAATTAATTAAGAGAATAAATTAAATCTGCAAAGATTAATTTATTGATTAATTAAATTAATTGATTAATTAATTCAGAATTATTATTTGATTAAAATCTGTTTTAATCCAGCAAGACTATCTTTTGTATTAGCAAGACAATCGGTATGACAATCAATAGTCATACCGAAAGTCATGCTAGTGCATTTAGATTGTCTTGCCGAAAGTCCTATCAGTTCAATTGATAGTCCTACCGAAAGTCTTACCAGTTCAAAGGATTGTCATGCTGAGCTAAATGGATTGTCTTGCTAGTTAAAAATCACATGATTCTTTATTTAAAAACACAGCAGCTGTTTTTCAAGAAAAGCAGAGCATTGAATATCATACAGAAGAACACAGAACAAAAAGAAAACCTGCAGAGAACTTATTGCAAATTCACAGATCATTTATTTCTAGTATTTATTGTTAAATCCAATCTACTAGAAATACCTTTCTTGTTCTTGTGTAACTATCTAGCGGATCGAAATCCCTAGAACTTAATCTCAAATCACTTTTAGCATTTGATCTTTTTATTGTAAAAATAGAAAAAGTTCATGTCGAATTTATTCTAGATTTGTGATAATTGATTTGAGATTAATCTCTTGTAAACGATACCGTTGTTGTAAAACCTTTCAAGTTTAATAATAATTTTATTTAACTTGAATTTTGTTTCACTTTTTTATTCCGCATTTTATTTGATTAAACGGTATTGTTTGTATTCAACCCCCCTTCTACAAACATATTGATACCTAACAGTTTTCGTATGGCTCGCGAAAGGGTTAGGAAAAATGCAGTAGATGAGTTTAAATTGGTTCTGATTTCATCGAGTTCAGCGAGTGGCCGGCCAAATCACATTGCTCCATCAAATGAGGTAGTAGGATTTATTATTACTTCTCCTTATGCAAAAGGCTGTCGAGATACTGTCATTGATTCTAGAGTTGACGGATTACAGAGGATTTTTGAGACCGATCCACGTTTCATGCAACTTCAATATCCATTATTTTTCCCTCACGGAAATATTGGATATTACCGTGAGATCCCATTAAATAGACCTGTGAAGCATTCTAAGAGAGACGTAGAAGTTACCGAATCTGAAGATCCTGACGAAAAAGGTGCTAGAAAGTATATTACAATGAGAGAGTTTTATAATTATAAACTAATGATACGTCTTTCAGAAGGTACAAATTTTTTATTTAACAGAAGTATAATTTCTCATTCAGCTGTTCAACTTTGTGATAATTAGTTTATATTCGATTTATTTATACCTTTTACTGTAACAGGTTTGACACCACATCTTGGAGGTCGTTTATGGAAGCAATATATTGTGGATGCTTTCACCGTAATTGAGCAGTACAGATTGGACTGGATTAGAGACCATCAAACTACTATAAGATCTGATCTCTACCATAATATCAGAGATGCAATGCAAAAGAGAGATAGAAATCCATCCAATATTGGTAAAGCAATCATTCTTCCCGCTTCATTCACCGGAAGTACGCGCTATATGACTCCGTATTTTAAAGACTCAATTGCAATATGTCGAACTTTAGGACATCCTTCATTGTTCCTTACTATGACCACTAATACAAAATGGCCCGAAATTCAGCGCATATTAAAACATATGCCTGGTGTTGATGTTGCTGATGCACCTGATGTTGTAGCCAGAATCTTTAAAATGAAGGTTGATCAACTTATGGATATGATTAAAAAGAAAAATTGTTTTGGCAGATGTATAGGAGGTATCATTTTAGCTAAGTTTTTTTATACTCATTTTATTATTCCTAAATTGTTCTATCAAAATGCACTTTTAGTATATATTTTGCCTAGTACTAACCATTTTTCTACAATTATTCCATAGTGATGCATGTAATTGAATTCCAGAAGCGTGGATTGCCTCACACTCATATATTAATTTGGTTGCACCACGACGATAGACCTAAAACAACTGAGCAAATTGATAAAATGGTATCAGCTGAAATTTCCGATCCAGAAATTGATCCAGTTGGATATAATGTCATGAGCAATTATATGATCCACAGATCATGTGGTCCTGATTATACTAAATCTCTATGCATGGTCAAAGGAAACTTTATAAAGCATTTTCCTAAGCGGTATTTTTATTAACATCCTTAAATTATAAATACTTTACTTTGTTAATACCTCCAGTTTTATTACCAGATTTTTTACAATTTTAAAAATGTTTTGTTACAGGTATAATTCTCATACATTTTTTAATGAGTGTGGATTCCCCATATATAAAAGAAGGAGGACTGGAATTACCATTAACAAGAAGGGGGTCAATCTTGATAATCGCTTTGTTGTCCCATTCAATCGCGATCTTTTGGTGCATTTTCAATGTCACATGAATCTGGAGATTTGCAATAATTCAAGATCATTAAAGTACCTTTTCAAATACTGTCTAAAAGGTCATGACACGGCAATAATGTGTTTGAGGAAAACACGTATAGGTACTTCTGCAACAATCCCAAAAAAAGCACCAAAAGGTCCGATTGATGAGGTAAAACATTATTTGAATGGGAGATATGTTTGCGCGTCAGAAGTATTTTGGAGGATATTTGCTTTTGACATTCATTCCCGTTGGCCATCGGTAGAGAGGTTACCGATACATTTAACAGGCAAGAAGCATGTTTCGTTTAAGGCTGGAGATGTCTTGGAGGATGTTTGCGACAAGGAAATATAAAAAAAACCAAGTTAGAAGCATGGTTTGATGCAAATCAGACATTCCCAAATACGAGGAATTATAGTTATTATGAATTTCCAAATAAATTTACTTGGCATCCTCGACCTGATATCTGGAAAGAAAGGAAAAGAGGAGATGTTATTGGGAGACTCTCTGAAGTGCATTCATCAAGTGGTGAACTATTATATCTCTGCATGCTGTTACTTAGGAAGAAAGGTTCCATGTCTTTTGAAGATCTTAAAACTGTTAATGGACACATCCATGAAACATTCAAGGAAGCATGCGCGACCCTTGGTCATCTACAAAATGATAACCAATGGCAAGAAGCAATTGCCGAGAACTCCCATACATCATTGCCTCCAGAGTTACGTGCAATGTTTGTCAATATTTTGGCATATAGTCCTATTTCAGATCCACTTAGACTTTGGGAAGCTAATTGGCAATGTATGTCAGACGATATTCTCATCATCAGGCGACATATGCTTAATGATCTTCATCTATACCAATCAGACGAAGATTTGAAGAATTATGCACTTGCCGGTTTATATCTCATTATCATACTACCTGAATAATTAACATAATTCTGTTTTAGATATTATATGCAGTATACTTTTAAACTAACATAACACTTCATATATATTTTTGCCCGCAGAAATTGAAAAATTGTTTAATGATATCGGGAAGAGTTTGAAGGACTACGCGACAATGCCATTTCCAAGTGAAGTTTATTTTAGCAATGCTGTTAACAGACTACTCCAAGAAGAAACTTCATATGATAAAGAAGAACTGAAAATTTTGCATGAAAAGAATCATGGAATGCTCAACCCTGAACAGAAGAACGTTTACAATTCTATCATACAAAATGTTTATAATAAGGTAGGTGGTGTTTTCTTTGTATATGGAATGACATACATTATGTTGTCGCCTTCGTTCAGAAGGAAAGATTGTGCTTCCTGTTGCCTCATATGGAATAGCAGCCGTATTGTTGCCTGGTGGTAGAACTGCATATTCAGGATTCCATATTCCTTTGAAAATTGATCAGGACAGTACAACCGGAATCAGACATGGAACCGATATTGCAGAATTAATCTAACAAACTGATTTGATCATTTGGGATGAAGCGCCAATACAACATCGTCATGCCTTAGAATCTGTTGACCGTTCTTTGAGGGATATAATGTCTGTTATTGACAAAAGGAGAGAAAATAAGCCATTTGGTGGTATCACAGTAGTTTTTGGCGGAGATTATAGGCAAATTTTACCCGTGATTCCAAAGGCATCCAGAGCTGAAATAGTAGGTTCCACCATCAATAAATCAAAGATTTGGGAATTTTTCCAAGTATTTTTACTTAAGCAAAATATGCGGCTTCATGCAGGAAATACAGAAATGGAGAATAAGGTTATAGCGAATTTCAGTAAATGGCAGCTTTTAGTTGGTGATGGTAAAGTTGTGAACTTTAGTCCTGATACAGACACTGGTGAAATGCTAATAAAGATTTCAGATTAATATGTTGTTCATACCACGAAAAATCCTATAGAAAGTCTTTTTGAAATAACTTACCCGGATTTTTAAAAAAATATGTCTTCACATTCTTATCTAAGATCAAGAGCTATCCTAACACCAACTAATGTTGTGGTGGACGACATCAATAACAGCATTCTTGAGAAAATTCCTGGACCTCTACACACATATCTTAGTCAGGATTCAATTGGCGATGCTGGTGATGAAGATAATGATTTCAGATTAGCATTTCCAGTAGAGTACCTAAACTCATTAAATATGCCTTGCATTCCTAAGCACGAGTTAAACATCAAGGTTGGCGTCGTTGTCATGCTTATGAGAAATTTAAACCAAATTATGGGATTGTGTAACGGCACGTGAATGATTGTGACATCCTGCAAGAAGAATAGTATTGAGTGTGAAATATTATGCGGATCCCATGTTGGGTCAAAATATTTGATCCCGAGGATAGAGATGATTCCAACAGATACCAGTTGGCCTTTTGAGTTTAAAAGAATTCAGTTCCCACTCTAGATTTGTTATGCAATGACAATTAATAAGAGCCAGGGCTAATCACTTGACACGATTGGTCTATACCTTCCCAGAGCAGTGTTTTCTCATGGCCATGTCTACGTTGCCATCTCAAGAGTTATAAGACCAGAAGGTCTCCACATTTTCATCGACAGTGATGGTGGTACCACCACAAATATTACATCAAATGTAGTCTATGAAGAAGTATTTTACAACCTACCGAGCATAAATGATGAGAATGTATCATATTAGTTATTTGTATTGCACATTTACAATCCTGACAAGTTACTCATCATTTTATTATAATTGGTAGTTTGAGAAATTATTTGTTATTAAATTAGAATTACATCAGGTCATATTGGTTATTGATGCTCATATGCGACGTAAAAGGCAGATTCTCGAATAGTTTTTTATGCATATCAAATTCTCAATATAATTAGATGTGATATGTTTTATATTGATAAGGAGACATTATGCTAATCAGAGAAGATTATGGGATAATAACAATATGTATCAGATAAATAACTCATATTTAAATATTTGTTTAATATCACGTTTATGTTACTAATTAATCTTCTATTTTAACACAATCTTTTTTTCCATGCTAATATTAGTATAAGCTGTTAAGGATCACGCCTTATTCGAATGAAATTCCTATCTCCCATTATCGGCGTTTCACGTTATTCTTACATCAGTTCTGACGCAACTGACGTTCACAACTTACTTATATCCTGGATCATTTTATAAAATTTCTTTATCATCCTTTTGATTCAACTTCTTTTCTTAATTTGTTATCTATTCTCATCATTTATTATTTCTTTTAAATATAAGGGATTCCTTTTTCTTGATAATACTAATCTGTTCGTTATTAGATAAGCCATCTATGGAGTTAATATTGGAATAATGGCTTTTATTTGTAATATTTAAATTTCTTACTAATAGAATCATCAAAATCCATTGACAGCTATTTTCTTAGTCTTACTTAATTCATCACTGATTGCTTACTTTTACTTCTAATTATCTCTCGCTATTCCCTATCTCATATTTAGCTCTCTCGAATCGGAGATATATTTACAATTATTGCGGTTTGCGTAAATTGCATATTATTTCCTACATAATTGACACTTCTTTTTCCTTATTTCACATATGGACATTGCCAGCCTTTTCCATACATCAAATACTTGTATTTCGCGAGTTTTCACAGTAACTTCCATTACCTCGTCATTCTATATAGATATACCTTCACGTCTTTCATGGAGCACCATCACAGATGATAAAATCTCTTCACTCTTTCTTGAATTTACAGGTCTTAAAAATGTTCTTCTCACTAGCATATACCAATAACCTTCTATTCTTCTTATTCATTGTAAAAGGGCATATTCCTCTAGATAAAACCTCACACAAACTTGCAGTAACATCGCGCTAATTCTACTAAACTTCCAATTTCTACTAATGCCTTTACTTCCTCCAAATTCCTAATTATTTTGATTTCGGATCTGAAAATCATATCAGAATTTGATTTAATCTAATTGAAATTGATTTCCATTTAACTGCCCATTAGTTGGTAAAGTTAATCAATTAACTCTTTTGGCTGATCAATTAAACCAAGTGATGACTAGCTAAATGAAATGAAAGACCAATTATATAAAGTCAGTTTGGTCATAACAACCCTTTCCAGAACCAAGATCGCAATCATTTGGAGTACCAATGGGAATCTAAATACATATAAAAGTAGATTTTCTATCCTTAAAAGTAGGGTATTTTCTAAAAATTTGGGCAACACTTCCCCTATAATATTGACTACCAGTCGGACTCAAGCCGACACCATCAATCAACCAAAGCATCCATAATCATATCAATCCACTTCCATCAACCAAAATCACCATTTCAGCATATTTCAGAATATATCATGCTGATCACCACATATCCTACTTGACATAATATACATCTTTTAATTGGATTAAAATATTAAACCAACAGTAATTAACATAACCATACTTTTCTCAATCCTTTCAGAATATCACAGGATATCACTAATAAACTTAAAAATTATCTTGTTATTTCTTAAAACTTTATTTCTCGATTCTTTTAACTTTTCTTTTAAATCCAAGCTTTCTAATTAATGGTTCATATTACTTATGCCTATTCATAAATCCGTCTCAAGGACATCTCTTAATTTTATTTATTACCATCACTAATTATGTGTAGTTACTCTTAAGAGTTATGCCGCATCCTTCAACTAATCACACCATTCCTCTATCTTTGACGATATACACTTATTTTTATTAATTAATCTGTTTATCTTTTAATAACCATGCATGGTCTTAATCAACACTATCATTATCACAATCTGAGGAAAACTTAATTAATTTTGGAACATTACTCCTTCAAAGATTCCACAGTTGGATCATCATTCCTTCATCTCTACTGATGTTCCCATATCGAACTTTCGTCGCTGGCTCGGGTATGAGTATTAATTTCCCCATAACTCTTTTACTCAAATTAAAGAACTTAACAATGCCTTGAAGAACACTTTCGAAATTTGTTCGCGATTAAGATTTCTTTGATCTTGAATCTTCATGGCAAGTATCTTCCCGTGACGAAGGGATGCTTCACGTATTAGTCACCTGCCTGAGTCATTTTGAAGAATTCCTTAGTCTTAGGTTATCGTCCCGATACTAATTTGCTTTGTCTGCTGTACACAACTTTTACTTTCTTATTTTATAATTAGTTTAATTATTACGGTTTGCTAACTATTCATTTCACGTCAAAATCTCCTGACCTGAAATACATCGTGTTGATGCAATCTACCGTACTGATGAAATCCTTGCAAAAAGAACAACCATCTGATTTGATGTTCTTGTAACGACCACGTTATTGGTGTATCCATTCTTCTTTGCCCACAGATGTCCACCATTTATCGGCTTGCAATCATATCTATATTTGACCTGTAATTCCACCTGCTACACGGAACTATACCACTTCTTTTAAAATCTTCTAAGAATAGACTTTACACAAGAAGAGAGTTTGTGTATATAATTTTAATTGAAGAGCCGTGTAAAGAACAACAATATAACACAACAATTGGGAGAATCCGTAAGTCAATAAATCATAATTGAAGAAAAAAGAATGAGTGAGGATGTAAATATGAATGAGACAACCATATTTGTACTCAAGATGGCCAGTCTTTCATACTAAATGGCATATAACACATGATTATGTGGCGTCCCACCAGACTCTTCATTATTCCGACAAAGCATCACATCACAACACTGTTTGTCTCAATCAGGAAGAAATATTTTGGGAAGAGAAATAATTCAGAAGGAGTACAATAAATTTTCTTTCCTTTTCACCTCATATAATTTATCGATGAAAGAAGCTCATACGTATTCACGAATCAAGATGAACATATGTTGTCATATTAGAGAAAAGAATGACACTGTTGGTCACCGTCCACGCTTCACTTAAATATACCTTCAAGGATCATTCGATTAACAAATTCACATTTTAGGTCACATCATAACTTCAGAATGTCGTCTGGAAATGCCTCCATATTAAATATTCTAATGATTTGATCATAATCGCGTCCTTACGAAATTTATAATCATTGTTTCCGATTTCATCCATGCCGTGTACAATAACCATCGATCACACAACGTCTCAATTTCGTCGATAAAAATACTATTCTTCTCCAATCATCTGAAAGAGTCCTCCATTTCCTTCGATTATCCGCTATCTTTTTGAATCACGAATCTTGTTAAATTTTTATTAATTCAGGAACCGGGTAAATATTTTTTTAACATGTTGATTCAATTATTAATATTATTAAACAAAGTTTACGTTCGTCTTTCACAAGAAAACTTTAAACTTTCCTCATAACAGTGGGTCTACTTGGTCCTCTGAACTAACAATACTGAGTCTAGATCCATTATGCTTTTAGGTCATTCTCTATTTATAATAACAAGAACTTAAGTAGTAATTTGACAACCACGTTGTGAAACTCATTTTATGCAAAGATCTTCTGGAAGTTTATTAGGAAAAATCTTTTTCGAAAACTCGATTTAAAATTTTAAAAATCAGACATTGGTCGTCATTACTATATAACTTACTCGTTATTCTTATAATCCGCTAATGAGATATCTAATTAAAGGAATGCCCATATAAGGTTCTCTTCACCTTGGTATATCTTCTATTTCTCCTTTGATTCTGTTCGCATTTATTAGTCGACGAAACTTTATTTACCATTGTGTACCATTTTATTTGTAACTCTAACCCAATGTTGACGTCCGGTACTGTCTTTGATATTCTCATCACCGTTCTTGATGTTAAACTTTCAACCACTAATGCAAATTGACGTTCTATATATAAATAAGGTCGCACCTTCTTGCTAGTCTTACCTATACCTAATAAGGTAGATATTATTCCTGGCACAACGCCCGATAAATGATAAGAACCTTCTCGCAATGGTGGTGCCTTTGAAACTTACAACTTTGGCTCTTCATTAGCTTCCATCAACTCGTTGCCTCCAGTATGGAGCTTGTCCTAGTAACTAATTTTAAGTTAAATCATACTAAAACTCACCTAACTTTCATTAATACGAAGTTCTCACAAGGATCAATCACATTTTTCTTTAAAACCACATTAAAAGTAGGGTAACATACCCAGTCTCCGTCGAGCTGTCGATTATTCGCACTATAAGATTTGAGAACCCAATATATCTATAGTGTTTCTATATTCGCCCTACCCTTTCCTCAACAATCCTATCTTATTAATTCCATATCGGATCTGCTAATCCTTAATTCACACTCAATTCAAACTTGAGTATGCTTAGGTATTTCCTATCTTATATGGTCTATCACTCTTATCTTACTCTCACCTATTCTTATTTCAGGGACCAATAACCTGTTGCTCTGATGCCAACCTGTAACAGCCCAAATCCGTGGTCAATATTTGGTGTCACTAAACAATCTTTACATAATATAAAATAATAAACAAATGACCACCTTAGTTACGGATCGTTTACATGTTATGGTATGAAACAAGAATTTAACTTTCTACAGTTCACAACAACTAAAATACAAGATTAAATACCTTTGTACTAATTTTCTTATCTTATCTTTCTAACATCTTCATCTTCTTACAGCGGAGATCTTTCTAACTTCTGCTGTCTATTAAAAGCTACTCACTTTTATCCTCATTTGTTTCTGAAAGAAATAAGAATTCAGAAAGCAAGAGTGAGCCAAAAATGCTCAGTAAGTATATAATTGATTTCCAAGTATCAATATCAAAAGAACTTTTCCGGACAAATTTTTTAAATAATTTATAACATTTCTATTTCTTTGAAGTAGTTGAGCAAATAAACATTGGTCGTTACCAGCCCTCAATTATAAAAAAGAAGTGATGAGCAATTCCCAGATTCATCTCCTGAATCAGGGTTTTGTCCGATTTTGTTATCATAAAACTTTTCGAGAGAGGATGCCGTTAGTGGCGATCGACAATGAATTAGACTGGACACTAGCATAACATTCACACTCATACCCTGCTGATCAGTCAGGATATAATGTAGATCTATACCTACTTGTATAGATCCATTCGGGTACCCAGACACTATCGCCCAAGGGTCCGGTCCATCCCCGACCCATAGGGTCCAACTCAACACTGGACCTAAGAGTAATCGTCCAGCCCGTAGAGTATTTTGATGTCAAATCATTTTGATTTCAAAACATCCCGATTCAGGATTCGCAAATAACCCGGAAGAATAGGTATTTGCTCAGGAGATCAATCGATAATATAGGAAAAAGAATGAAAGGGACTTGCATAATTAAGAGTAATTGCAGCAAAATATAAAACAGTTAACTATTATGAACTTAGAATAGGAATGAAGTAATTGCAGTATATTACGAGAAAAGTTAGAAATACTTGCCTTTATAAGCTTTAACCACCATTACTGGTTGACTTTGGTCCGATTTGAATGTTGGGTTTGATCGTCAAACCACTAGCCTATTCTAGATACGGTTCTTGTTAGTGTTTGTGCCCTAGAGACAGCACTATTATGTTTATATTATGAAACATTTGGATCATTAATTATGATTATATGGATTATTCTTTAGTAATTTATTATATTTTTATTTTCTGCGATAAGATGTTAGATAAATAAATATCATTGGAATATGATATGTAAATCTATATCTCTAAGTACGTGACTTAGAAATGAGATTATGAGAATAGTATTGATATTCCTAAAGATCCCTAGTCAAGTATTATTGTTAAGGGATGATAATAAACATATTGAGACTAGTGTGTTTGTTGGCTGATGATCATATCTCATTGATCATAGGTATGATAATACTGAAGTCAAAACACAGGCACATGTAATAAATACATGGTGCTGGATTGACCCGTTGTGAGATACTACATATTTATAGTGTCATAAGTTAATCTCACAGTGATAATGATGTATTGGTCCTTTGACCATAAATTATTATATTCCTATACGAGAATTAATATACTTTGATACTATTAAAAGTTATCCTTGACCGGGTAATAATAAAAGTAGATATTGGGTACATTATGAATCGTATGAAAAATATGAATGATCTAGATGGGATTTAGCCCTCCTTTATTAAAGGAGTGATATTATTGGCCTCTTGATTGAGTAAGACTATAAAATGCATGGTCGTGCTCAAATACTGATTTGTTTAATAGTTTACTCATTGATCAAGGAAAGAAGGATTGAACGTTAACAGAGGATGACATAATACATGCCTCGAGTTTGATCTATAATATAAAACTAAATGGATTATAATACATTGTACATTATTCATGAAAGGTTTAATTGATCACCGATTTAATTATTATTACTTGGGTAACAATGATGTATTACTAGATGCCGCTCATTGTTTATGATTTTAAATTAGATTTAAAATTGTTGCCAACGTAATAATAACCTAAAGGGTCGCACAAAGAATGATTGGAGGATTATTTAATTTAAATTCGGATTTAAATTAAATGTTAGTAATTCGAATTATTTGTTATTAATTAAGTGTGACTTAATTAATTAAATAAATAGGAAATTCAAATTTAATATTAAATCCGAAATTAAGTTATTGGATGATTAAGTGAGACTTAATAATAAAATAATTAGAATTTCGAATTTAATAATAATAATATCTCTAAAATTCAATTTAGGGTTGGAGGCCCATTAGCTCTTGCCTATATAATATATTTTTCTAATAGAATTAGAGTTACACGTTTTATTTGATAAAACGTGTAACCCTAGCAGCTTGAAGAGAGATATAAAGAGCAAGAAGGCGACCTTAAGAATGTGCTAGTACGCACCCATCCTCCGGGCGATCATTCGTGTGGATACATTCAAGGCGTAGATCGTTCCAGCGATGGGCTACGTGGTGATCATTCAAGACCTCAATATTTCCATTAACGTAAAGATTTTTAAGGTAAACATACTGAACTACGAATTAAATATTGTTTTTCGCATGGATCATGCGGAGGGTTCGATTTTTAAGATTTAAATTTACATTTTCGTTGAGTTTATGTGCTAAAAACCCTTCAGTTCTATCCCTTATGTCCTTCAATTGGAATCTTTTTGATTCTGGTGATTGACCACTAGGCTATTCTTAGTCCGACGTTAATCCTCAGGTCTTCTGACTAGGAACTACAGGATTGAAATACCCTAATTCAGATAATCATTTAAGCTTAATATAATATCACTATCACTTTTACCTATACGATTTCATAACCCGACTCGTATTTATATGTATTATTAAAATACACATAGCAATTATGGTTCACATCTTCGAAACTCGGTTCGGCATTTGTTTTCAGGAAATACGTATACTCGTCGCTTTGAAAAATAGTAGGATAATTGATTATTTATAAAATATCATGTCACAACATATAATTACGTTCGTATAATATAATTATATATCTTCGTTCGATGTCCGATAATTATAAGGTATGTTTCCGTATTTTAGGAATTAATTTCCCAAAAATCGGGTAGCGTTTCCTTTGTTTATCGGCCTACCCGTCGAAACAATTCGACGTCAACCCAATCAAATCACAACAACCAACAATCCAAATATTCGTAAATCCCAACCACCGATATAATTTTTAAAATTAAACAATTATTTTCGTTTCGATCCTAACTTCTCGAACTAATTTATTTAATTTATACGTAGGACTCAGATAAAAATCATCACTGTCCACCGTCGGCTCATCGAGGGTCATCGCCGACGACGATAAAATTCGCGGGTTTCCGTTTATCAGACGTCTTACGCGAATTTCACCGATTCATACAATTTATTCATGCACGGATAAATATTTATATCACGAATATGTATATTTTTATTATTATTATTTTTTTCAATAATTCCTGCAGAAATAAAATAATAAAATTTAATCAATCAAAAACAATCGAACAGAGCAACAACAAAGCAACACAGTCAACCCAAGCAAAAGCAGTTGCAATCGGAAAAAGGAATAACCGGAAAAACGCAGCAGTGATAGCCACGTGCCACAATCCTCACCGGAAACGGTGAGGGGCATCGACAACAGGAAGTAAAACAAGAATACCCCATCCAAACATATACATACGTTCATATATATATATATCGAGGAAGCAGGAGGCAGGCAGAGATAACTCGCCGAAAAATCAGAAACGCAGTGGCATAGCCGAGAATAGGGGAGCACCGAAGTAACAGAAGGGGAGAAGAGAGATAAGGAGGAAGAAAGCAAGAAAGAGAAAGAGTGAGAGAGGCGAGTTGAAAGCTGAGAGAGATTAACAGATCGATAGGGATAAATGAGATTGAGAGATTGTAGAGAGATTAAAAAAATAAGAGATGAAGGCTGTGGTTACCCCCTTCTGTTTGTTTGTCATGATTACTATTTATTTTATTATTTTTTTTATAAATTTCTGATTCGTTTTCTTGTAATTTAACGAAGTAGTTGCGCGCAAAAATTTATCAAAAAATTATAAATTACATACCACAATTCTCGGAATATTCAAAAGTTAACAAAATAAAAGTTTTATGATTTTTGAATCATTTTTGGAACTCACATCAGACCCGTATTTTAACGAATTAACGAATAGACGCGCGAGTGAATAAAAGCCAGAAAATTACCGGAATAATTTTAAAATCCTCAAAATATTCTAAACTTAAAAAAATATGAATTTCAGGATTTTTTAAGCATTCTGGAATTTAATACAGAATTTACACTTAAATGCGATCAACAAAATCATTTAAAGATGGATAATTGATAAAATATTGATTTCCGAATTTTATAAATTCCTAAAAATAATAAATAAAATTATAAAGCAATAAAAATAATTTTAGAAACAATTTTAACATTTATGAGAATAACTATTCAATAAAATCACTTTAAAATCAAAATAAATTCATACAGCTCAATAATTAATTATAAAAATAATCTTCGTACCAAACAAATTACACATAATTAATAATAAGGCAACACATAGCTGACATACCCCTCAAATATTGTATTTATTTATTAATTTCATAATTACATTTACATATCGGATCCGAAAATA
This sequence comes from Apium graveolens, assembly GCF_009905375.1. Taxonomy (NCBI): domain Eukaryota; kingdom Viridiplantae; phylum Streptophyta; class Magnoliopsida; order Apiales; family Apiaceae; genus Apium; species Apium graveolens. The sequence continues at coordinate 223,614,816 of NC_133649.1, read as the reverse complement.
GATTACTTAGCCGCTAAGTAACTATAAATACGATAAAATTTAATACCAGATTTGGATAATTATCAAAACCGAACTTCTTATAAAATACTTTACACAAAAATAAAATAATAATATCCCGTCTTTCGAGGATACGTGTCTTATCGATCTATAAAAATAGTTATTGTATCGAAAATTTTGCATTTTGACTCATACGGGTCAAACTGTACCCTGGATCGAAAAAGTTAAAACACGAAAAGTGTTCAGAATCATCAAATTAGGTTAGGAAGGAATTTTCCGAAGAGTATCGGCTTGTAAAAACGCAAAAACGGTTGAAGTTGGACGATTTCCACTTTTATAAAATAATTTTATAATTACTTAAAAATAATAAATATTAATTCTATCAATCCTTATAAAATCATATAATAATCCAAAAATTTCCACAAAATACCAAAATTATCTAAATTTGATTCTAGATAATTAAAAATTAAAATATCATAATTTTATCATACATAAAAACCCAATATTAATATCAATCATAAGATTATTCACCAAAATTCACGTAATAATCACATAATAATTATTTATTGATAAAAATATTTACACGATTTATCTCGGATATTACACATGAGATAGGTAAGATATGGGTAATATGAGGGACAAAACTAATTGAGAGAGGGAATGCATCCCACGAGTAATATTAAGTACCGACGGGTAAAAGAAAATATCTAATGACCAGACATGGAGAGAAAATGGGGGGAACATGTAAATGAATGTTATATCTACCCAAGAGCTAAGGCGGGATATCAAAGACTAGATGGATACATTTCGCCAAGAGACATCGTAGTGAAGTCACCTAAGAACCAAAGGTGAGGAAAGCGTTAATTGCATAATTATTGATAGGTTATCCAAACCTAATCATTCTCTTTTATTAATAAATAGTTTGTCAAATAAGTGAGTTAGCTGCTATTTGAAGAAGTGGTGGTACGTCATCAGATCCAGAAATTGATTGTAAATGATCAAAATTATTTGATTTGAGATTTGACAGAAGTTTTCAGAATACGATGAATTATGTCGAAGCAGAATAGTATACACCATTCCTAGATGAACGGGCATTAAGTAAGGTGGAACTAAAAGATAGAATTTGGATAAACATCGATAACTCAAGGAATTCAAGCTACTCCGAGAATATGATACGGGATATAGATGTCAAAGAAGACTTTCTAATAGTATGGCACAAAGAAAGAATAAACGTTATATGTGACTAGACGTCAAGGAAAGCATTGCAGTCAGTTTCGTATGAGAACTCTTTAGAACCAAAATAAATGATAATATCGGTTAGAATATGAGGATGATGCCTCCAGACTAGTATATTTTCTTCTAAATAGTAAGAGATTTTTGCTCGATAAATATGCTCGATTGTGATTCAAGAAAAATAAGATATGGTGATAAGTTTGTGCGTCAACCATATTCAGTCAAGATTTTCTCGTTGATTCTTAATTCTAAAGTAATTTCGAGAATGTTAGAAATCGAATACGCCCTGGTTTCAATATATCATTCGTAGATGGACGAAGATTAAGGGAACGATTAAAGAGCCTCGAATGCGATTGGAAGCGATTACAAACTAAGTTAATTAAACAGAGAAACAGGTGAGAATGAGGTTTAATGACCAGTAACTATTGGGAAACGTTCATAAGCACGAATTACTAGAATTAGAAAGAAAAGAGAATTAATATGCATTATGCTGGTCCTTTTGAAACAGTATAATAGGCAGGACAAGTGTAAGTGAGTTAGCTTCACCACCACACGTATAGCTGGTTCATAGAGTGTATATATGTGTATACTCAGGAAGAGTAATTTAGCTCCATTATATATAAAATGGAGACTTGAATTGAGTTATATGAGCAACTAATGGATTAGGATGTTAGCAAAAGGCTGCTAAGTAATGATTGATATTGCAAGTTAAAGTTTATGAACAGTTGTAAGGTTGAAGGATCAACCTGAGAAAGTGAAAGTGAGATACTCGAATGTATCATTATCTGATCCATAGTATAATTCTGAGGACATAATCCTTATAAGGGGGAAGGATGTAATATCCAGGATATAGCGTGTAATTATTTTTTATCAATAAATAATAGTGAATTTTTGATGATTAGTCTTGATTTGTGGATATTTATATGCGGTAAAGTATATGTATGTTAATTTTATTATGTCTAGAATAAAATATAGATAATTAAGGTATTTTTCTGGTAATTTTTGGAATGTTATTTGATTTTATATTGATTTATTAATTTATTAATTATTTTCTAAATAATTACAAAACTATTTTATAAAGCCGAGAATCGTCCAACTTCAATCGTTTTTACATTTTTGCAACCCGAAACTCTTCCGAAAACTCTTTCCGAACCTAATCTGATAATTCCAGACATTTTCCATGTTTTGACTTTTTCAATCTGGATTACGGTTTGGCCCGTACGCGTCCCAGTGTAGGATTTTCGATACAATAATCATTTCAATAAACCAACAAAACCCGTATTCTCGAAAGACGGGATATTATTACATTATTTTCGTATAAAGTGTTTTATAAGAAGCCCAGTTTAGATAATTATCTAATACGGGTATCAAAACAAATCGTTTTTGCAGTTACTTAGCGGCTAAGTAACTAATTTATCGATCCAACACGATCCAATATTCCATAAATATATATAGCCCTTTTATTATTTTATTTTATTCATATAATCATAATAAGACAGCAAAATCTAGTAAAATACAAAGAAAACTAAATGTCGCGTTCTTCATAATTAATCGCACAAACGAAGGCGTTATCGAACTCCGATTCGGGCGTACCATATATCAAATCGAAGCCATTGAAAAACTCTTTATGAATCAACCATCCATTTTTATGCATAAATCAAGGTATTTTTCTTATTTAATTGTTTTAATTTGAATTATTTAAAGATTAAATTATGAAATTTTGTTCTTGATGTTGTTGATGTGATTTGATGGCATAATCATGCAAATATTTTCTTCCTGGTCATTTTGGTATATTATATGTCAAAAATAGAGCTCAATAACATATAGAAATTGATGTTTGATTCTGGAAAAATTGAAATTAGGGTTTTAAAGGTTTGAATGTTCTAAATCAATTTGGGGTTTTATTGTCTGTTGATTCTGGGCAAATTTGGAGGATATCAATATATAGATCGTGTCAATACAAAACGATTCAGGTAATTAGTTTTTTTTTTGGATTACGAAATTGACTTCGCCGGATATTCGGAGTTCGCCGGAACTGAAAATTTCCGGTCGAACTTCCGGCCAACTGGGGTGTTAATTGAAGGTTATAGAAATACGACGAAGTTCTTGGTCTCCAGGGCTTTTAATATGCAACTTTTAAACGGATTCTAGACGGATAACGAAGCTTCAGGTCGGCCGGCAATAGCTGTCGCCCGCGACAGAGGAAGGAGGTGGCAAAATTATAATTTTGCCACTGAAATTTCTCCCTTTTTGCAAAAATAGAACTCGATTTTAAAAACTAATAAAAAATGGATTTCTGTTTATAAAAATTATAAAATAATATTCTGTTTATATTTATTTTTAGAAATTGATTTTTATTATTTTAAAATTCCCAAAATTCATAATTTATTTCTGAAAATTATTTTTAAGTTAAAAATAAATCTTAATTATTTAATTAATTAATATTAGTTGATAATTAATTATTTAATTAATTAATTAATTTAAATATTAATTGATTAATTAATATAATTAGTTATTAATTGATATTAATTAATTATTTAATTTGATTTAATTATTTATTTGGATTTAAAAATTCCGAAAAATAGTTTTGATCTTTAAAGTATTATTTTAAATTGTTTTCAAGGCTCAATAATTATTATAAAATGATTTTAAAGTCAGATTCGGGTATTCGAACCCTGATTAATTGTTTATAAATGATTTAACAACCCGTTTTAATTCTGAAAATTGTTCAAAAATTTGTATTAAATATCTTGAAAATCATTTTAACCCCGAATCTTCTTTGAAAAATTATTTTGATTGAATATCTTGCGTGCTATGCGCTACGTGCTATTCGATTGATGTGTTATATGCCTATGCGGTTATTATTTGACTGTTTTAATTATAACTTTCAATCCGTAAATCAGATTTGGATAAAACGAAGGGTAGATAGAAGCTTATGACGTCTATGTGACGATTAGAATAATATGAGATTGAATATTAAAAGATACTTGTAATGCCTATCAGAGTAAGCGGGGTATAGAAAATGAAAGCCAGTAATCCATAAATAAAACTGAAGCGTAGAAAGAGAAGACAAGTGATTGATGAATAAAAGCAAGGAATAGAAAAAGAAAGAAAGTGATTGATGAGTAAACTGTTGAATGAGTACAAGTAAAGTTAGAAATCGTTTGTGATAAGGCAAGTACTTCTGAACCTTCTTCAAGATATATTGCAAATATTTTCAAACTTTCTCATAACATGTTTCTAGTATTCAAAATAAATCCTATTTTATATTGCAATTGCTTTAAACTATTTAACCTTGAACTCTGATTCTTATTGATCTTGAGCCATAAGACTTATTCTTCATAAACCATTGATTGTTGAATTCTTAGATATGAGCCAGACATATACGATACTACTCCAGAAATACATATCTGCCATATACTGAGTTCTGATATTGAATTGCTTGACATACCAACCCTTATGCCTGGTTTAACAGAAGACCAATCCCTGTAACCCTTAAACCCTTGGTCTTCTACTTTCTGATTCTTTTCTTGATTGAAAGCCAATCTTTTTGAATTCCTTGTTATACCTTCATGGTATTGTGAATCACCCTATGCTTTCAGATAAATATTGTTTATGATTCAGCTTATTGAATTATATTTTTTATCATACTGTTATTCTGGAATTGGATTGTTTTTAAATATGGACCAGATTCGTGGTCAGACCAGATTCGTGGTCATAATAGGCCAATGTGTGCCTTGGATCAAGTATACAGAGCAAAGATGGGAGCCATGCTCGGGGTTAGTGCATGACTGATCAGTAGCCTAACGTAATTGTTTTCTATAATTGTATTTCTTGAGTCTATAAAAATGCTAGGTAGATTAGACTGGGCGATTTTTCCATGAACATCCATCAACCTAAGGAATAAACTCTGGAAGAAGATCAATCATGATCATGCCTCAGAGAAAGTATAGAAGCTTGAAGTTGAATAATGTTGTTCTAGGAAAAATGTTCTAAGTCAGATATTGACAAGTCATAAATTAAGATATATAAAGAAGTATATCGAGAAGTCTAAAATGACTTGTAGAGAAGTCCCAAGATATATCGACAAGTCAATCTACATATAGAAAACTGAAGAAATCAATAAGTCAAAAAGTACATGTAGAGAATTAGAGATGTCGACAAGTCAAGTAGAGAACTAGAGATATTGACAAGTCAATTCCTCATGTACAGAACTAGAGATATCGATAAGTCAATTCCTCATGTAAAGAACTAGAGATATCGACAAGTAATTTCCTCATGTAGAGAACTGAAGATATCGACAAGTAATTCTACTTGTAGAGAACTGGAGACCTCGACAAGTCATAAGTCTATATAGAGAACTAGAGATATCGATACGTCATTTAACTTATCGATATGTGACACCTCTACACAACAAAAGAGATCTCGAAAAACAACTTCAAAATTCAGAATACAGACAACTTGAAGATTCAAGATTATCAGTCAACAAATAATTCTATCACTGATTGGAAAGCCTACAAATGCAGCTTGAAGATTACAAGATCAAAGACCAAGATAAGCTGGACAAAGGAGGGTCATAGACCTGGTAGATTCTGCACAAATATGCTAACACTAGAAATGGAAATAGATAAAGTAGCTTTAGAAATTGTGTTAGTCTATTTTAGTGCAAGTTATGTAAACTGTGCATGTTGATCTATAAAGCATGTCACGGGTCCTTTTTTAGAAGTAACAAACAGATCTAGAAAAATCTTGTAACTTTTTCAAGAGAAGTAGCTGAACTTATTTTCAAGAACACAGATTTGTAGCAAGACAAATTTGATTTAATATAAATTAAGTGAGTTTTTTATAATCTGCTTATGTATTTTCATTTAGTATTTTCTCACTACAAGTTCATACAACTGTTTTGTTCTATAAATCAAAAACCATCACAGTTAATTCTTAAAATCAAGAAAACACATTCACCCCCCCCCCGTGTTGCACTTCATACCTAACATATGGATCTAAACTCTAATGAGGATGCATCTATTTCTAAAGCATCTTCAAATCCTAATCATTCAGATATTTCACTTGCTGATAAGAAGAAGTTATATGGAGTAGCAAGACACCAAGATCTAATAAATATTCCTCAGAGATCAGCTTCGAGACTTACAGATGATTATATATATTTAGGTAGTTCTTGATAACTTTGATGGTTACAAGCCCAAATAAAAGCTATTATATTTTCTTGATTTTGACAAAAGGCTAAGGGTGTCATTAGAATAAATGATGACCAAATCCTAGCGGGAACTTGAATACTTTGTCTCATGCTTACTGTTAAAAGTCCAACTACTGAAAGTGGTCCAAGTTTTTGAAAGACTTGGTACATAAAAAACATATCGGTATGTCAAAGTCTAAATTTATTGCAAAGTACATACTAAAGGACAATTCAGTTACCGATATGCATGCCTAAAGGCGAAGCACAACTGATTGAATAGCTTGGTTGTAAGATGATTACTTTCAGTCTGAATGCAAAGAATTATAGGTTGATAGAGGATATTCCAGAATTCAAGAAGCTGTAATTCTTCAATGGAGCTACATGATATTCCAGAATTAAAGATTGAAGTTAAAAATATGTTACACTAAATGTAAATTGTAGATAATTATATTTCTCTATTTAGATAGTAGTTTTTGACATCATCAATTAAGAGCTTGTCCATATATTCATTGTGTACAAGTTGGTGGAGATTGTCAAATATTATTGATGATATCAGTGTTTACTATCAGTATTTACATGTGACAAGTTGATATCAGAGTTTATGAAGATATCAGAATTTAAGAAAAGATGACATCATCAGTATTTGAAGATCGGTATTTATCATCGGCATATAGTCATATCAGTATTTGTCAAGCTGAAAATCAGAAGATGATTTACACTGTCACAGAAGGATAGAATTTGCAGAGATATATCATTGTGGGACTTTAGTATTTGTAGCAATCAATTATATGATATACAATGTATTTCCATATTTAACACATCTTAGATTGATTGTGTAACTGTTCAGTATATAAGCACATATGAGGTTTACACTATAAGTGTTGATTAATTGATATATCATTAATGTAACCTAGCAGCTCTCAAGGATATCTGTTCATTCTTTGAGAGAGTTTTGTAAACAGTTTTTATTCATTAATATAAAGATTGTTCTTCATCTTTGAGTTTTAAATTCGATTTGATTGTTAAATATTGTATTCACCCCTACAGTATATTCATAGACCTAAGAGTGACTATCTCCTTAAAGCGTATTAGCCCTCACCGTATGTGTGAGCGAATCGCTTCCCAGGATAAAATGAGTTGAAGTGAAGCAGAGCGTCACTTCCAGCGGGTTTGAGACGAGCAAGAAACTATCACCGACGAATACAGAGAGAAGAGAGAGCGTTAGGGTTACAAATGAATAAAACCCTATGACTTAATTATGAATATATAAGGATAACAAAACTTGTGCGTAACTCCATAAATTAATTAAATCGCGTTAATTTATTAATTATGCTAATATTAATTTGTAAACTCGAATTAATATTCTGTCAAATCAATTATAATCATCCGTTTCAAAAATGAATTAATTATTTAAAGCCCAAGCCCAGTGTAAATAAGAATTAGCAAAACTAGTCCGCGATTGGACGACCCAATTTTCAGCTACATTCGTGTCCTGCACGTCGCACACGCGCCCTTTGTAAGCTTCAGATTAGCCCCAAAATCTCGTGATTTGTACCATAGAGGATGAAATAATACCTTAGTAACATATCTAGACACTACTAGAGTATTGTGATATTAGCAATAGAAGCCCAATTTCTATTTCAATGTGGGATATAACTTGCACACTTGCATTTTCCACTCTTAAAGGATGATCTTTAGATAATCATATCTCATTCATCTCTTAGTCATTTTGAGTAATTCAAAGTGCCTCGAAAAGCTCTCCCGGATGAGCATGCATTCCAAGCATCACTTGTTGCGTACACATAATAATCACTCACTCAAGTATGGCTCAAACATGACTTGAAAATGTGGGGCTAAAACCCACATTTTCCAACATGTACCTTTCTTGGGGAGTGAATTTATTTTGGGGAGATGACACGACGTAGCACATATTTTTCTTAAAAAGTTTGTGAGATGACTAATAGTGTAGAATAATAGTGTGCATTACTGCATTTAGCAACGAAAATAATAATAATTCAATATGTAAATATACATGGAAAAAATGGGATGGCCATCACACAAAGAGTGTGTGTGTGACTTTTTCTAGTATGGTTGTCACACAAAGAGTGTGTGACATTGCTAAGATTGTTAACTAGTTTACTAAGCCGCCTTTCGCTACGAGCTTCTAAAATAATATTATATTTTACTTTTTTTGTATTTAGTATTTTGATATTGATCATTCTAAAATTTTGAATAAATATAATAAATAAAGAAGTTTAAAACCGTTCTCTCATTAAAACATGTTTACTCAGTTGAGTAATTTGAGTTAATAAATAAAGAAGTTTGAAAAACCGCTCTCTCGTTGGAACATGTTTACTCTAGTGGGCAAATTGAGTTAACACGGACTTTTAGGAGAATATCTAGAACTTGAAATTTATTAAGAGGAAATTTTATTATTATGTGTAGAAATTTTTTAGGTTAATAATAAATTGGTAATTTATTAACATGGGAGTTTATTAATATGGATAGAAAATTTGTAATATTTCATAGGTTAAACATTAAAAGAAAATTTGTATGAAAATTATATTAAAGTAAGTTGATTCTGGAAGAAAGAGAAAAATGGTATTAAAAAGGAAATGTGGGTGAATATCAATGGTAAGTTTATTTAAAGACAAAGTAGAATATTTAGGAGAATATTATGATGGTAAGCTGTTAATCTCTAATAATTAACACTTGTTAATATACAGGGGTTGAATATAATTTAAAATTCTTAACAGAAATTTGTATTAAGAAGTTAAAACTGAACTCAAATATTCAAGATTTTAGGTGGTTTATTTTTCGACTAGCCACCTGAGGTATATATTGAAGAAATAATCTGTTACGATTGCAAAGTAATCTCACATCAGTAATATACAATATTTCACTCAGAAAGGATATCTATCTTATTCTTGCTCTTGAAAAATGTAAATCTATTCCTTAAGTGATGCTACTGCTTCAACTTGGTTTATATACTTCCAAGTTACAATCTTTACTAGACAATACATAACACAATCCTCTAGGTCCAGTAAGATTGCTTCTGCATTCTTTCCCATGAGGCTTGACAAATGAGGCTAGATTTTATCTTGATATATTTCTTTGAATATTCCTCCAATTTTCCATGCATGGAAATAAAATGTTTCATCTTCTACAGAATCCAAGATCACATGCAAATTTTATCTTGGCTTCCATATTCTTCACTGAGATTCCCATCAACCCATGTGATATGTTAGACTCAGGATTTGACCACTGTCAAGTCACTATCACCGGCTTTTGATTTTTCTTAGCCGTTGATAGCTATTGGTTTAACCGTTGATCAGTTGAGGTAGTTAGCCGTTGATGTGACGCCCTCCAAACCCGGGTCAGAAGTATGGAGCTCACAACACACACCACATTAATCAAACCTGTATATAAAGTATTATATGCATTGACCCTTCTGTACACAACCACGGATCGTAAAAAGGTAAAAGTATGAAAATAAGCCATAATCTTAACTTTTATTACATCATACCAAATCCCAACTAATTCAACTTACAATGGCTAAAGATAACATACTTACAATCTTACACAACTCATCTATAATATAAAGCATCTGCTAGCTCGATCCAACTTAAACGGAAATCCTAGCTTGCATACTGGACAGGGAATCCTCGTTACCAACAATTTCCTTTTGAACTGTTGAAAATATAAAAATTTTACAAGAGTGAGCTTACTAGCTCAGCAAGTAATAATAGCAGCAATTAAAGTTAAACAATCACCAATTGAAATGATTCAGAAGAATCAAGTTTCTGAATAAGCAATGATTAGAATTGGATATTCACTTTTCATTTGAAAAACCAAGGTTAGGCTACTGATTAGTCACGCACTAACCCCGAGCAAGCCTCCCAGCTTTGTTCTATATACTGGATCCAAGGCACGCATTGGCCTACTATGACCACGAATCTGGTCCGACCACGAATCTGGTCCATATTTATAAAAGCATCCAATTCTAAAACAATTTAAAATGATAACCAATGTAGTCAATAAGCTGAATCATAAACAACATTTATTTTGAAGCACAAGGTGATTCACAATACCATGTAGGTATAACAAAGAATTCAAAAAGATTGGCTTTAATCAAGGAAAGAATCAGAAAGTAGAAGACCAAGGGTTCAAGGGTTCCAAGAATCGGTCTTCTGTTAAACAAGGAATAAAGGTTGGTATGTTAAGAAATTCAATATCAGAATCAGTATGTGGTAGATATGTATTTGTGGAATAGTATTGTATGTGTATGGCTCGTATCTGGGAATTCAACAATCAATGATTTGTGAAGAATAAGGCTTAGGGCTCAAGATTAATAAGAATCAGGGTTCAAGATTAAATAGTTTAAAGTGCTTGCAGTATAAAACATGAGTTATTTTAAATAATGGCGACATATTATGAAACAGTTCAAAAATATTTGCAATATATCTTGAAAAAGGTTCAGAAGTACTTGCCTTATAACTGAAGATTTCCACTTTACTTGCACCCATCTAATAGTTTTACTTATCAACCACCTTCCTTCGCTTTCTATGCCTTTCTTCTATTTATCAATCACTTGCCTTTTCTTTCGACGTTTCGATTTTATTTATGGATAACTCGTTTCCTTTTCTATGCCTTGCTGACTCTGCTAGGCATCACAAGTTTCTATCAATTATTCATACTTGTATTATTTTAATCGTCACATACACGTCATAAGCGTTTATCTACCCTTAGTTTTACCCAAATCTGACGTATGGATTGAAAGTTATGAATAAAACAGTCAAATCGTAACCACATAGGCATATAACGCATCAATCAATGAACACGTAGCACATAAGAAGTAAGGTATTCGATAAAAATAATTTTTCAAAGAAGATTCAGGGTCAAAATGATTTTCCAAGTATTTATTACGAATTTTTAACATTTTTCGGAATTAAAATTGGTCTCCGAATCATTTTATAATTAAATAAAAGGGTTTGAACACCCGAATCTGATTTTAAAATAATTTTATAATAATTGTCGAGCTTTGAAAATAATTTAAAATAATATTTTAAAGCTCGAAACTATTTTTCGGAATTTTTAAATCAAAATTAAATAATTTAATCTAAATAAATAATCAATTAAAATTAATTAATAACTAATTAAATTAATTAATCAATTAATATTTAAATTAATTGACTAATTAAATAATTAATTATCAACTAAAATTAATTAATTATGATTTATTATAGAATTAAAAATAATTTTCAGAAATAAATAATGAATTTTCGGAATTTTTAAATTAAATAAAAATCAATTTCTAAAAATAAGTAAAATCAGAATATTATTTTTGAAAATAAATAAAACAGCGATCTGGTTTTTGCAAATTTTAAAACTAAAATATTAAAAATGTAAGTTTTACAATAACCAGGGGCTAAACTGTAATTTTACAGTCTTCCCCTTCCTCCTTCACCTCGTCGGCCGGAACTCCATGGCCTCCGCCATGGAGCTTTTCCGGTGGCTTAAAATCGTTCCAGAAATTCCCCAAAAATACGGCGTTTACTCATGGCAATACCAGGAACCCGAATATGTAACTGGAATTATCAACACGTCGACGAAACGGCCGGAATCGCAATTGGAAAATCCCGCCGCCGTCGTCCTTACATTTCCGGCCAACGACAACCAGCCATCGTCTGTTAATTTAGTTTATACCATTCAATTGCTTGCTTCACGATCTATTCATTAGTGCCCTCAATTTCAACACATAACCCCAAACAAAGAAAAACCCAAATTCCAATTAAGAACATTCAAACTCTATAAACCCTAATTTTGAATTCGAGAATCACACTCACTTTTCTACATGTTATTGAACTCTATTTTTGACATATAATATACCAAATTGATCAGGAGAAAATTATCTACCAGATTATGCCATCAAATAACACAAACAACATCAAGAACAAAAATTCCTATTTTAATTCATAAATAATTCAAAATAAAATAATTAAATGAGAAAAATACCTTAATTTCTGCATAAAAACGGATGATTGATTATGAAAGTACTTTTCGAGAGCTTCATTTTGATATGTTGCACGCCCGAATCGGACTTCGATAACGCCTTCGTTCGTACGTTTGATTCTCAAGAACGCGATATTAATTCGACATTTTCTCTGTGTTTTACGGGGTTTTACTGACTGATTATGATTATACGAATAAAATGAAATAATAAAGGGATATATATATTTTTGGAATATTGGTTCATTTTGGATCATTTTGGATCGTTAAATTAGTTTCTTACCCGCTAAGTAACTGTAAAAACGATCCAATTTGATACCCGTATTGGATAATTATTCAAATCGGGCTTCTTATAAAACACTTTATACAAAAATAATGTAATAATATCTCGTCTTTCGAAAATACGGATTTTTTTGATTCACCGAAATGATTATCGTATCGAAAATCTTGCGCCGCGCCGCGCACGGGTCAAACCGTAATCCGAATTGAAAAAGTCAAAATACGGAAAATGTCCGCAATTACCATATTAGGTTAGGAAGGAGTTTTCGGAAGAGTTTCGGTTGTAAAAACGTAAAAACGGTTGAAGTCGGTCGATTCCCGGCTTTATAAAATAAATTTGTAATTATTCATAAAATAATTAATAAATTCATAAATCAATATAAAATCATATAACAGCCCAACAATTATCAGAAAAATACCGTAGTTATTTATATTTTATTCTGGTCATAATAAAATCAACTTACTTATATTGTATCTCATATAAGCATTCACATATCCACACCAATCATTAGATAATTTACCAAAAATCACATAATAATCATATAAAAATTATTTATTAATAAAATAATTACATGCGATATCCCAGATATTACATCCTTCCCCCCTTAAAAGGATTCTGTCCTCGGAATCACTCTAAGGATCAGATAGTGACACATTCCAGCATCTCACTTTCATTTTACCGGGTTGGTTCCTCAACCTTACAACTTTTCATAAACTCTTACTCGCAGCATCACACTCTACTTAACAGCCTCTCGCTGACATCATATTCTATCCGTTGCTCATATAATCAACTCGAGTCTCTATTTTATATATAAACTCTTACTTGCACTTATCCTGACTATTTTACTGTCTCAAAAGGAACAACATAATTCTTACTAATTATCTTTTCTTTGCAATTCTAGTAATTCGTGCTCATGAACGTTGGCAATAGCTACTAGTTATTGAACCCCATTCTCACATGTTTCTCTATTCAATTAACTTAGTTTATAATCGCTTCCAATCTCATTCGAGGCTCTTTAATCGTTCTCTTAATCTTCCCATCCATCCGCGAATGATGTACTGAAACCATGTCATATTCGATTTCTAACGTTCTCGAAATTACTCCAGAGTTAAGAATTAACGCAAAAATCACGACTGGATATGATTAACGCACAAACTTATCACCATATCTTATTTTCCTTGAATCACAGTTCAGTATATCCGCCGAGCGAACATCTCTTACCAATTTGAAGAAAGTACACTAACCTGGAGACATCACCGACATATTTTTAACCCATATTATTATTTATTTTGGTTCTAAGGAGTTCTTATACGAAACGGACTGCAATGCTTTCCTTGACGTCTAATCAAATATAACGTTCATTCATTCTTTATGCTATACTATCAGTGAGTTTTCTTTAACATCTATGTCTCGTATCATACCTTCGGAGTAACTTGAATCTCTTGAGTTATCGTCGTTCAACCAAATTCTTATCTTTTTAGTTTCGCCTTACTTAATATCTGTTCATCTAGGAGTAGTACATACCATTCTAGTCTGACATAATTCATCGTAGTCTGAATACTCCTGTCAAATTTCAAATCACACTATATTGATCATCTATAATTAGTTTCTGGATCTGATGACGTACCACCATTTCTTCAAGCAGCAACTAACCCACTTATGGGATAAACTATTTATTACTAAATGAGAAAGTTCAGGTTCAAATAACCTATCAATAATAATGCAGTTAACGCTTTCCCCACCTTGGGTTCTCAGGTGGCATCACCATGACGTTTCTTAGCGAAATATATCCATCTAGTCTTTGATGTCCCGCCTTAACGCCTTGATACGTGTAACATTTACTAATCTATTTCACCCTTTCTTTCTTCATATCTGGCCACCAGTAATTTTTCCTCTAAATCTCTATACATATTGGTACTCCATGGATGGATTAAATATCTTGAGTTGTGAGCTTCTTGTAAAATTCCATTCTTCAATTCTGTCATTGGTGGAATCCCATATTCTGAAATAAAATCTGGGAATGCCTTGATCATCCTTTTGAGTATATATATATATTTTTTTCTCTAATGTTAATATCTTGATCTATTATTTCCCCTTGATGTTTCTTTACCTTCTCTAGCAATTCTGGCTGGAAAGTTATACTATACATCTTTGCATTATTAGGTTTGCAAGCTCTGGCTTCCAATTTCAACTTTTGAAATTCCTTTTATAATTCTTCTGACACTGTCAACACATTTGGTCTTTCCTTTCTGATTAATGCATCTGTTACTACGTTTACTTTTCCTGGCATCTTATGAAATTTCTTTATCACCTTTTTGATTCCACTTCCTTTTCTATCTTCGTTATTTATTCTCATAGCTTATTCAAAACCGAACTCTTGACATTAATACTCATTTTGTCATCATATCAAATTAGATATTAATACGGTCTTTGATGCTCACAACATCCCATTCTGAAGTAAACATCAATCATCTGTATTAATACCACTTTCGATATTTCACAACAACCTAAGTATCAACATCAGTCAAAAACTGAATTAAAAATGTATCTCACATTTTATCCCAAAATAGAAATACTTGATAAATCATTATTGTATGATTATCAGAAATAAGATGTCCTTTGATAAAACTTTGTTGCAGATGATAACATCTCCCTGACTGTCTACTGAAATCCATACTGGTGTAGTTATTAATTTCTAGTTTATTCCATCTCCCTTCTTCCTTTCTTCTCGTTGTTTCATCTTAAATTTTTAGCTCTTGAAAATATTCTTCTCACTTATCCATACAAATGACTTTTAATTTCTCTTGTCCATTAAGAAGGGCATACTCATCCAAGTAAAAACTCACACATTTGCAACAATTTCTGAATTCTACTTGTGTCCTTACTTTTTCCCAATTCCTCATTGTTTTGATTTTGGATTTGAAAGTCACATCAAAATTTGACTTAATCTAATTGGAATCGATTTCCATCTAACTGACCATTAATTGATAAAATTAACCAATTAACTTACTTAATTGATCAATTGAACTGAGTGATGACTAGCTAAATGAAATCAAAAACCAATTACATATAGTCGGATTGGATGTAACAACCTCCCTCGAGAACCAAGATCACAATTATTTGGAGTATCACAGGAATATCAATAACATATGAAAGTTTACATTCTATCTTTAAAAGCAGGGTAATCTCTGAAAATTTGGGTAGCATCTCCTTTATATTATTAACTACCAGTCGGACTCAAGACGACACCAACAATCAATCAATCAAACAACAATCAATCCTCACGTGTACCAATCCCCTACCATTTTCTAAACTCACCATTTCACCATCTCATGTAATGTTAATCAGTAAAACCCATATTTTAGTTCAACCTAGGATTAAAGCGAACAATTCTGATGATACCATATCTGTTCTCATATCTTCTATTTATAATAGAATATCAATATTGAGTATAATTATAATTTATTCTAGAATTCTTCTAGTTCATGTTTTAAGTAAAGCTCTTTACTTTACAATTCGTCCATTCTTGGCAATATACACTTGTTCTTATTAATTAACTTGTTCAACCTCTGATGACCAACACCTGGTCTCAACCAACACTCTAAAAATCTTGCGAATGAGTTCATTTGATTTTAAAGCTTCACATCTTAAAAATTGTTGCAGTCAAACCACCATACCTTCATCTCCCCTCATATCTTTCCATATTGAACCTTCTTTGCCGACCCTGCTACAAGCGTAAATTTTACCATAACTCATTTTCTTGAGTGGAAAAGCCCAACCATCCCTTGATGAACACACTTAAAGTTTATCCGTATCTAGTATTTCTTCGATCTTAAATCTTCATGATAAATATCTCCCACATGATTAAGGTATGCTTCATCTTCACAACGTATTACTTGATTATCTTATTATTGTTAAGAATTTCTTCATTCGCCTTCATTGTCCAATCGATCATTTGCCTCATCTGATACATGCAGCTTTACTTTCATGTTTCTCTAGTTTATTTACCTAATACAGTTTGCTAATTACTCCAATTCATGCCAAAATCTCAGACTCGAAACGTATCATGTATATAGATTTTCCACCTTTGATTTAATATTCTCGCATCAATCCCATTATCGGCATAATGATTCTTCTCTACACGTAAATGTCCACCATTCTTCGGCTTGCAATTGCCCACATCACTCCCTCTGCTGTACGGGTTCATTTTCCTTCCTTTTAAGATATTCAAAGAACAAATCTTACACAAGAAGAAATTTGGGTATCTAATTCTGATTGGAAACTTTTTGGCAAGGGATAAGAGTACAAGGAAACAATCAGAGAAATTCATGAATCAAAAAATCAGGATTTAAGAAGAAAGAATGAATAATGATTTGAATAGGAATGAGACAACTATATTAGTACTCAAGATGGCCAGTCTTTCATATCATATGGCACACATCATATGATTAGGTGGCTTCCCACCAGACTCTTTGTCATTTCGACATATCGTCATACCATAACACTGCTTGTCCCGATTAAGAAACAATATTTTGAAGAAGGAATGATTTGAAAGGGATTCAATAATCACCTTATAAAGCTGATCATGAAAGAAGTTCATACTTTACTCGAGATTTATAAGAATGATAAGAAAGATTGATATCATTGGTCGCCATCCGCATTTTATCTTTTTACAGCTTCAACATTTTTCCGATCAATAGATCCCATGCCGAGTCGTATATTAACTTTAGAAAGTTCTCAAAAATGCTTTATTGAATCGGTTATTAAAATAATATCCCACTTACTAGGTCTTGTATCTTTAGCATCACTTTTCCACGTTCATATACGATTTTATTTGCAATCTTACGAGATTTATGCTCATAACTTCAAATTTCGCTTATGCTGTTAATCGTTCAACTTGTCGCCTCTTTTGCTAAGAATGTTCTCCCTTTAGAGGGTCTAGAGATTTCTATAATCTTCCTTGCTCATACTCAGCTTCTCGTGAATCGATATATTCCTCGTGCTCGAATAGATAACCTCGCATCAGGGGATGAGATAATAACGTGAAAAGGGTACGACCGTCGCAATAAGATGTGACATAGCTAACGTCGGTGGAAGAGCAGGGCGTGAATCAGATGATAGTTTTCCGAATGAAGGCTCCGAATGATCAGACGATCCAGGGATAAAAGAATCTTCAATCTCCGTCATCTAAAAATTGCATTGCTAGATAAGGATGTCAAATCTCATCACGAATCTCACTAAAACCAACTATTTGATCGCACTCAACCTCTCAACATTCTATTTCTCTATTTCTTAATTCTAATCTCACCCTCTACCCATTTCCGAAAATCTAGGCTTGTTTCAGTGACTTATAACCTGTAGCTCTGATACTAACCCGTGACGCCCTCCAAACCTGGGTCAGAAGTTTGGGGCTCACAACACACACCAAAATAATTAAACTTGTATATAAAGTATTATATACATTGACCCTTCTGTACACAACCACAAATCGCAACAGGTTAAAGTATGAAAACAAGCCATAATCTTAACTTTTATTACATCATACCAAATCGCAACTAATTCAACTTACAATGGCTAAAGATAACGTACTTACAATCTTACACAAGTCATCTATAATATAAAGCTTGTGCTAGCTCGATCCAACTTAAACGAAAATCCTAGCTTGCACACTGGACAGGGAATCCTCGTTACCAACAATTTCCTTTTCAACTATTGAAAACATAAAAATTTTGCAAGCTTACTAGCTCAATAAGTAATAATATCAGCAATTGAAGTTAAACAATCACCAATTGAAATGATTCAGAAGAATCATGTTTCTGAATAAGCAATGATTAGAATTGGATATTCACTTTTCATCTAAAAAAGCAAGGTTAGGCTGCTGATCAGTCACGCACTAAACCCGAGCAAGGCTCCCAGCTTTGCTCTATATACAGGATCCAAGGAACGCATTGACCTACTATGACCACGAATCCGGTCCGACCATGAATCTGGTCCATATTTATAAAACCATCCAATTCTAAAACAATTTAAAATGATAACCAATGTAATCAATAAGCTGAATCATAAATAACATTTCTTTTGAAGCATAAGGTGATTCACAATACCATGTAGGTATAACTAGGAATTCAAAAAGATTGGCTTTCAATCAAGGAAAAAATCAGAAAGTAGAAGACCAAGGGTTCAAGGGTTCCAGGAATTGGTCTTTTGTTAAACAAGGAATAAGGGTTGGTATGTTAGAAATTCAATATCAGAATCAGCATATGGTAGATATGTATTTGCGGAGTAGTATCGCATGTGTATGGCTCGTATCTGAGAATTTAACAATCAATGGTTTATGAAGAATAAGGCTTAGGGCTCAAGATCAATAAGAATCAGGGTTCAAGGTTAAATAGTTTAAAGTGCTTGCAGTATAAAACATGAGTTATTTTAAATAATAGCGACATATTATGAAACAGTTCAAAAATATTTGCAATATATCTTGAAAAAGGTTCAGAAGTACTTGCCTTATCACTGAAGATTTACACTTTACTTGTACCCATCTAATAGTTTTACTCATCAACCACCTTCCTTCGCTTTCTATGCCTTTTTTATATTTATCAATCACTTGCCTGTTCTTTCGACGTTTCGATTCTATTTATGGATCATTGATTTCCTTATCTATGCCTTGCTGACTCTGCTAGGCATCACAAGTATCAATCAATTATTCATACTTGTATTATTCTAATCGTCAAATAGACGTCATAAGCTTTTACCTACACTTCGTTTTACCCAAATCCGACGTACGGTTTGAATGTTATGAATAAAACAGTCAAACCGTAACCACATAGGCATATAACGCATCAATCAGTGAACACGTAGCACATAGCACGTAAGGTATTCGATCAAAATAATTTTTCAAAGAAGATTCGGGGTCAAAATGATTTTCCAGATATTTATTACGAATTTTTGAACATTTTTCAGAATTAAAATTGGTCTCTGAATCATTTTATAATTAAATAATAGGGTTTGAACACTCGAATCTGACTTTAAAATAATTTTATAATAATTTTCGAGATTTGAAAATAATTTAAAATAATATTTTAAAGCTCAAAACTATTTTTCAGAATTTTTAAGCCAAAATTAAATAATTAAATCTAATTAAATAATCAATTAAAATTAATTAATAACTAATTAAATTAATTAATCAATTAATATTTAAATTAATTTACTAATTAAATAATTAATTAACAACTAAAATTAATTAATTAATTAATTATCATATATTCTAGAATTAAAAATAATTTTCAGAAATAAATAATGAATTTTGAGAATTTTTAAATTAAATAAAAATCAATTTCTGAAAATAAGTATAATCAGAATATTATTTTTGAAAATTAATAAAACAACGATCTGGTTTTTGTAAATTTTAAAACTAAAATATTAAAAATGTAAGTTTTACAATAATCAGGGGCTATACTGTAATTTTACAGTCTCCCCCTTCCTCCTTCACCTCGCCGGCCGGAACTCCATGGCCGCCACCATGGAGCTTTTCTGGAGGCCTAAAATCGCTCCAGAAATTCCCCAAAAACACGGCTTTTACTCATGGCAATACCAGGAACCCGAATATGTAACTGGAATTATCAACATGTCGACGAAACGGCCGGAATCACAATTGGAAAATCCCGCCGCCGTCATCCTTACTTTTCCGGCCAACAACAACCAGCCATCGTCTGTTAATTTAGTTTATACCATTCGATTGCTTGCTTCATGATCTATTCATTAGTGCCCTCAATTTCAACACATAACCCCAAACAAAGAAAAACCCAAATTCCAATTAAGAACATTCAAACTCCATAAACCCTAATTTTGAATTCGAGAATCAAACTCACTTTTTTACATGTTATTGAACTCTATTTTTGACATATAATATACCAAATTGATCAGGAGAAAATTATCTACCAGATTATGCCATCAAATCACACAAACAACATCAAGAACAAAAATTCCTATTTTAATTCATAAATAATTCGAAATAAAATAATTAAATCAAAAACATACCTTGATTTCTGCATAAAAACGGATGATTGATTATGAAAGTACTTTTCGAGAGCTTCATTTTGATATGTTGCACGCCCGAATCGGAGTTCGATAACGCCTTCGTTCGTACGTTTGATTCTCAAGAACGCGATATTAATTCGACATATTCTCTGTGTTTTACGGGGTTTTACTGACTGATTTTGATTATATGAATAAAATGAAATAATAAAAGGGCTATATATATATTTGGAATATTGGTTCGTTCTGGATCGTTTTGGATCGTTAAATTAGTTGCTTAGCCGCTAAGTAACTGCAAAAACGATCCAATTTGATACCCGTATTGGATAATTATCCAAACCGGGCTTCTTATAAAACACTTTATACGAAAATAATGTAATAATATCTCGTCTTTCGAAAATACGGGTTTTGTTGATTCACCGAAATGAGTATCGTATCGAAAATCTTGCGTCGGGCCGCGCACGGGTCAAACCGTAATCCGGATTGAAAAAGTCAAAACACGGAAAATGTCCGGAATTACCAGATTAGGTTAGAAAGGAGTTTTCGGAAGGGTTTCGGGTTGTAAAAACGTAAAAAGGTTGAAGTCGATCGATTCCCGACTTTATAAAATAATTTTGTAATTATTCATAAAATAATTAATAAATTCATAAATCAATATAAAATCATATAACAGCCCAAAAATTATCAGAAAAATACCGTAGTTATCTATATTTTATTCTGGTCATAATAAAATCAACATACTTATATTGTATCACATATAAGCATTCACATATCCACGCCAATCATCAGATAATTCACCAAAAATCACAGAATAATCATATAAAAATTATTTATTGATAAAAATAATTACACGCGATATCCCGGATATTACAGTTGATGATGTAGCTTCACTGATGACTCATTTCACGTAATTAAAATTACACGGTATTGGATATTTACAATTAGCCACCATATTATAAATTATCCATTGAGTCAACATGACTTTTAAATGAATAACATCATCACTATCTATCACAAGAATCCCATGAAAAATGTTACAAAACCTCATTAGTTAATGGGCTACTCCTTCAGTGAATATCCCTGAGGATGATTAGCCATTAAAGGCTATAGTTTAACTTAACATAATTATGCTATGCATTTTGCTTATCATCAAGATACAAGTCTGAATCCTAACAATCCCCCTCAATTTATTCCTGATAAAGCTATAAATTAAAGCATTGATAATACAAAAACACATTCTGACTTTTAAGCATTAAGAGTGCATAATCATTTTGTGTTAAGCTGCTGGAATATGAAATCTTCAAGGAAATAATTTCTAGGAAAATATATTACTCTAAAAGTAGCTCCTTTAGGCTGAGCAGATGAGAGATAATTTCTTTCAAATTTCGTTGCTTTGTAATATTCCAATCTATCTTTTTAAGAATTTCAAGAAAGATCCCTTCACCCTTCACCTTAACATTCAGCTTCTTCAAGAGAAATATTAGATCTTCATTGATTCCTGAAGTACTAGAGTTTTGGTAGTGGAAATGAAATCTCCAGTTCTCTTTAAGCGTAGAAATACCTTTTGTCAAGATTTTGTATCCTTCTTTCAAGATGTGATATAGAGGTCCTTCCTTGTAGTCAAACACTAACCTTTCATACATTTTGAAGTGG
This sequence comes from Apium graveolens, assembly GCF_009905375.1. NCBI lineage: Eukaryota > Viridiplantae > Streptophyta > Magnoliopsida > Apiales > Apiaceae > Apium > Apium graveolens. Next base: position 223,592,416 of record NC_133649.1, on the reverse strand, counting down.
TATGCAGTCCTCTATCTTCATAGATTTTATCAGGATGAAGATTGATATAAGAGTACTCATCTATGTCATCCAGATACAAAAATGAGTCTTTAAATACAGGATTTTTATTTGGAACTTTTTTATTCTTGTCAGCCTCTAATTATTTTTAGAAAAGTTGATAACGCAATTTCCTTATGATTGATAGGCTCATATTTGGGAAGAATTGGATTCCTATTAAATCCAGGAGTTACTACTGTTGGTTCATTTACATTAAAAATATGAATGAAGTAGTAGAACAACTGATTTTCCTTTCTTCCTTGCAGTTGATATTCCTTTCTTCCTTGCAGCTAATTTTTTCCTCTTTCCCTTGGACTTCTTAACTGCATTTCAGCTTGCAGTTATAACTCTAGCTCTGTGGCCAGCTTCATTTGAGTTGTTACTGCCAGATTTATCAACATCTCAATGTGTTTAAAATTCTTCAGCTTTAGCCAGTCCATAGCCTTCATGTTCAGGAAATATTTGGATTTTTTCTCCCCTATGTTGATGCTCTTCTCCCCCTCAATGACTTTTCCCCATTTTTACTTTTCTCCCCCTCTGTTGATGATTTTCTCACTCTCAGTTGTTTCTATTTCAGGAAGAGCTATAGACTTCTCCCCCTTTTTGTTAGCATCAAAGGTTTAGGGTTGACCTGAGGATCTGAGAAGGTTCTTGTAATTCAATAGAGTCTAAGTCTTGTTCATCCAGAATTTGATAGGATATCATGGGATTAGAAGCATACCTATTAACAGCAACGCCAAGAATATTTAAATTTACTCCAGCTGTACATGCATTTCTCCCATGTTCTTTATTTTCTTGCATTAGGGCCTCCCCCAAGCTCACACACCTCACACCGTCACCTTCATCTTCTAAGGTGGAACTCTTTAACTCACTTGCAAGGCTGGAATAAATATCATGCCTCTAATTCACACACTCTCCCTTTTCCTGCTATAAAAGCAACCTCTGACTCTCAGTGTGTTCACTCCATTCCCTCAATCCTAAAAGTGTTAGATCAATTATTTAATCATTTACACTAATTGTTAGGGAGTTGGTGCAGAATGATTACTTATCAATTGTTATGAGATAGCCATTGATAGAACAATTGGAGCTATCAACGGCTGTGCTGTTAAGCTAACCGTTGATAAACTAACACTTATCAACGACTGAGAGATAACCATTATTGAAGAGAATGAGATAACAGCCGGAGTTGTCACTGAAGTTAAATCTGTGAAGATTGATGTGATACTTAAGGGCACAGACTCATGACTAATGATTGAAATAAAAGACCGATGCTCCAATAAATTATCTAGAAGATGATGAGTATCAGTTTCAGAGTGGGAATTCTATATGAATTTAAGAGATGTAGAATCGGTTTGAGAAGTTGATATTAAATCAACATTCATGTGAGAAGTAAGTGAGATGTTTGTGTATAGCCATTTCAAAAGTTATTTGTAAAGAGTGGGGATGTGACTTCACATTTACAAGAGTCACATCAATCTGAATTTGAGAAGGCACAGGCTCAAGTAGTAAGATGCCTCATGTTCTGAAATGAACAGTTGAACCCACAAGATGGATGATTTAGAATCAAAGCATTCTTGTGGTTATGTGTATGTGTTCTTCACTTTCATGAAGCTCTAGTAAACTATAGGAGATTTGAATACATCTTCCACCCAGATAGCATTCTCAAACTTTGGTTCCCTTTAGAAGGGACCACCACAACTATGGGTTTCCTATCATTGATAAATCAAGATAATTTAACTTATTAACTCAACATTTTAAAGAAATACATTTTAGACAATAGCTATGAGGGATGTTGTTCAGTTAAGCTGAACATCCATTTTGATTGGAGTGGATTTGAATGGTTTCCCCTCAGAAGTACCATTCTCAAACCAAATAGCCGTTGCAGGTCTACTTGCACTTAATATGTGTTAAAACTCCCATGGTCTTCACTAAAAATTGATGAATAACTTGAGATTGTATTGACATCATTAAGGTCTACCTCAACATGTAGCCTCTAGCCAAAACTAAAGAGGTTTCTAAGTTAGAAAGCACAATGCAAGCACTATGTTTCATGAAAGATTGGCTTAGCAATGGAAGAAATTCATTGCTAATTTTGATGCAAGCAACTTAACAAGTTGAGCTTCTTCATTACAAGGAAATATAGATATTCAGAAGAGCGTTCGATCAAAAATGAGTGTTGGAAACATTTTCTCGAAAATAGAAGATGTTTCAAGTACTATGCTCTCATTCATACATGTGTGACTTCACTACTAACTCCTTTGGTTTGTGAAATGTTTTTATGAAGCTAGTGCATATATTTAGTTAATTTACTAGTGTATTTTGAGATACTTGTAGTGTTCGCACTCAAGGATAATAGTGTAATCAACTTGGCTCAAAGAGGTTCACTGTTTCACCAACTCACATATTCTGTTTTCTAGATTTATATTTCTTTGCAATATGATCACTTATGGTTCAATAAGAATTAGAAGGTGGTTAATAACTTGTGGGATGCCTTTTTATTACCCTTTTAAGGCCGAGTTACTTGTTTATGATAACCATAAAAGTCAAAGAACTGTTTATAGTCTCTTTGAAACAAAACTCTTAAAGTAATGTTTTAATTGTCAAGTCTATTTTGCTGCTATACCTGTTTGTCACAATGCTCAAAATGCAAATTTGTAATAATGGTTAATCTTGTCAGAAATCAATGAATTAATTGACCATATCAGAGATTAATACAAGTTAATGCTAAAAAAAATCTATTAATTAATTTGAATAAGCATACTTGATTGATATACTATTATCTCTGTTTTATATAAGATTAATTATGGCCTTAAACATTGATATATTCTGAAGAGCATGTGTAACCAAGCATATTAGATTAAAGGAATGACATTCCATTTTAGACTTGATAAACATGTGGATTTAGAAGAGATCAATGATAAGTGGATTTTATATCTACTTAGAACGCTTCATTACAAGGTTAAGTTGGTGTTTTGGACTCAAGTTGTTGGGAAATTTTCAAGGAAATATGCTGAAAAAAGATCCGAATTGGAAGCCTTGGCCATTCTCAAGTTGTAGAGAATCTCGTTAGCTTTGCGTAGGCAGTTGAATCGCCTAATTCTGATGAGTAGAACTCAAGATACGGCAAAAAGAAGAATTATCGCAAAATTTCCAGAAGGCCAACACGGCCGTGCCAGAACCAGCGCGCCCGCGCTCCAGAAATCACTATTCCAGCGCGGCCGCGCCCGAAAGTAGCGCTCCCGCGCCCTGTTTCTGCACCAGTATCCTGATTTTAGTCGAAATTGAAGATTTTGAGAGTCCTGGTCATCCTGGAGCCTATATATATCAATAAAAATATGTTTTTAACAAGGAGCGAGGAGAGAGCAATAAGAAGACCTAGAGAGCACGAGACCGCTACAAAGAAGAAGACTTTTGTTTTCTTTAGTATAATTGATACTTGGATGCTTGTTTTTGATTTGTCTTTGAACCCTAGTACTCTTATATTATTTATTAATATCTTTTCATTGGAACCCATGGTGACGATGAGTTCGGTTATGAACTAATCATTATCGTGGGTTCTAACGGATTTACTTATGGATTTCTATAGTTTACTTGTTTCAATATCTTGGTGTGTGGTGATTGATTGATATCCTAGTGTTGGTTGTGCTTATTCGTCTTATGTGCGTAGCTAACATATAAGATAGCGTGTTAATCTCTATTGAAGAGACAATGAATATAGAGATTTAGAACTTGCCATGCCAGCATAGGTTCATGTATAATTGTTATGCATGATTCGTAGGTAATTTTAACCATCTTATTTGCCCTGTGTAATCATGATAGATAACTTCTTCATTAAACCTCTATGTTATTAAATTCTATGGACATATAGGGTCTCAACATAATTGGTGTCTATTCACCTTATATCTCTTTTATGGATGTCTGGTAGTAGGGTATTCGTACAAAGACAATTGGCGTTTACTAGTTTTTTGTTATCTGATTAGTTGTCATCACCATTGCATGCTAGGTTAAGAACAATGACTTTGAATGAATTATTTAATGAAGTTAAAATCCCATGTTTATCTCATATAGTTAATTCAATCACTTTTATTCTTAGTTAATTGCATATTACTTTAATCTTAGTTATAAACATCTCAACTTATTATTGTCTTAGCATTGAGCGATAGCTATACCATTGTTGCATATGTGCATAATCTTAAGTTAACCAAAAAGAGTCTCTGTGGAAACGAATCTAATTTATATCTTATACTAGTTGTGAACGTGTATACTTGCGTGTAAATTTTAGCGCGTGTTTTCGCCCTAACAAGTTTTTGGCGCCGCTGCTGGGGACTCGGTGTTAATTTTTAGTTTATCACTACTAGAAATATGGGATCAGACATTGGTTCAGAACCGATGTTAAAAAAAATCTGAACCGATGTCTTCGCGTGTGATGTTAAATGTCATCAGCCTTTAACATCGGTTAACAGCCGATGTCTATTACAGTGCTATACATCGGTTTTAAGATTAAATGTGATGTTTTTGCAACAAATTTCAGCTTATATTACAATATTTATAGGTGAATATGAGTATATTATGAGGTATTTATCCATTAAAATATGAAACCTACAAGCTCTAAAAGCCATTTATTAAAATTCTTTCGAACAAACCGATGTGAGATGCCAGATAGACATCGGTTAGATTAGTTGCCCGATGTGAAATGTCTGATCAGACATCGGTTAAATTAGCCCCCCGATGTGAAATGATGGGTAAGACATGGGTGTTCTTCACAAAATTGATGTTAAATCTTTTTGTTTAACATCAACTAATTTCTCTAACCGATGTTATTTGACTTAAAATACATTGAGTTTTTTTCAGAACCGACGTCAAATGACAATTTTACATCTGTTTTTTAGTTCTTTTTTTAATATTATTTCATATGATGTCTTTGTACATTTTTTACATCGATTTACATGTACCATTGTGATGTTAATGTTCTGTAAATTGCATGCCATCCGTATTTACAGCCACAGGGAACCAAAACAATGCAACATCCCAATAAAAACATTCAAACAGAAACATAAAGGTACTCATCCAAATTACAAGTCTAATACTAAAATATTACTCATACCATACTATACATTTCAAATAAAATACAAGCATTCCATTAGCCAACTCATACTATACTAATTTTTAAGTACCCTATTCTTAAATTCCGATAACTCCATCCAATTTAACCAATCAACCCAATTCCGACAAACTAAAGAAGACTCTGACTTCTGCATGATTGTTAGGGACAAATCATGCGCTAATAATTCACGTAAGTATACACGTTCACAAGTAATATAGAATAATTTCTAGTTCGATCCCACAGAGACTCAGACTAATTATGTTTAATTAACACTTACTCACCAATGTATGATTACTTCTCAATGTCAAGACAATAACACTTAAGGTTGATTAACTAATTAATAACTACGAAAATTAAACACTTAAATTGACACTTGAATTAACAATATTAAACACACATGAGATCATAACTTCATTACTACTTCCTTCACTAGTCATTGTTATTACCCTTAGCATGTAACAGTGATGACATTAATTGAACAACACAAAACTGATAAAAGCCGACTTTCGTTGCACCAGTACCATTCTACCAAGCATCCACAATTAAGATAGAAGTTGAATAGGCATGAATTATGTTGAGACCCTATATGTCTACAGAATTTAACAACATAACGATTTAAGCACAAGTTATTCATTATGATTACACAGGGCAAGTAAAACGGTTAGAGTTACCCACTAATCATGCATATAATACATGAACCTATGCTAGCATGGAAAGTTCTAAATCTCAAGATTCACTGTCGCTTTACAAGAGATTAATTGGCTATCTTATATGTTCGCGATGCACATAAGACGAATAAGCACGACCTATGCTAGATATCATACAATCATCACATACCAAGGTATTAAACAATTAACCAAAGAAATCCATAGTAAATTCGCTATGATCCTATGATCACGATTAGCCCATGATAGAACTCATCGTCACCATGGGTTCATACGAAAACATGGTAATAACACGACAATATAAACTAATAAAAATACTTATTAAAACCAGAGTACGTCACAAGAGTATGAAGGTTCAAAGTAAAGAAAACTAGCATCCACTGTTACAACAAATAAAAGAATCACAAAATAACATATGCTTCCTCTTCTTCATTGTGGTGTGTTAAAACGGTATTCTTAATCTTCTCTCCTTTCTCCTTGCTTGCTTGATACTTTTTCTTTGTTGCTTGTTATTGCGAAACGTCTCCCAAGATTGCTTATATAAGAATCCACAAGAAACAGCGCCGTCAGAAGCCCACTAGAAGTCTAATTAGAAAATCCAGAATTAATTATTCCGATCCCAGGCGGCCGCCCCAGGTCCCAAGCGGGCGCCTGCACCTCCAGGCGGTCTCCCCACATCTCAGGCCGGTGCCTGGACAGCTTTTGGAAAATTCCAATTTCTGGTCCTGATTTTGCTGATTTCTTCGCACAACTCCCCGCAACTGATTCCAAGTACTTCCCTAGGCTTATTTTGATGAAATCCCCCTAAATTCGCAAGTTATACCCTGAAATGCAAAAACACTAGAAAAACGCATCAAATACATAAAATACTTGATTTCAAGACATCAATTCAAGCCATTATAAGACGTTCTAAGTAGTATAAAATGCCACTCATCACACCCCCAAACTTAAATCGATGCTTGTCCTCAAGCGTCACAGACTCAAAAACAAAATAAAAACATGCATGAATGCAAACTACATGAAATGCAGCGATCCCCATCGCGATGACGAAACCAACCAACATATAACATCTCAACAAATGCAATTAGGCGACTAAAGATCAATCAAATCACGCAAGCTAACATACAACTAGAAACGTGGTGTGTGCGAATGCTTAACAAATATGCTTCGAAACTAGATCAATTATCATAACTCAATTATCCTCAAGGAAATCACAAGATTATATGAAAAATATATTCTAGACACAAAATGACTTATAACACTCCAAGATCACTGGAGCTTATTACGGAATCATGCTTTTATTTAACACAATAAACAAATGCTTATTTGATCGTGCAATGAGTGAGGTCCACAAAAGACTGATGCAATGACATCCACTTAGCGAACGTTAGGTTAGCGGATCCCAGACTATAAAAGCCTTAGGTCACTAGGCACAAAGTCTCCTAAGAACTTAATAACTCGAATACCAAAGAGCTCACTCGTGATCAATTATGCATTAAACCATATTTTTTCTCTTTTTTTTACTTCTTTTTTTTTCTTCTTTTTTTTCAATTTCTGAGCAAGTGCGTTTCGCTCCATCTTGCTCAACCCTAGACTACTCATATACTATACGAGCCGGCTACTAGCCATTTGACGCCTAGCCACGACTAGCAATAAATTCCAATTTTTACTCCAATTTTCTCTTTTCATGCCTTATATCATTAAGAGCCTATCATACATTCTAAGCATAATCAATAAATTAACCTCAAAAACCATCAAACCATGACAACAATCTAGTCCTTAAGCATATTCTAAGACTTAGTGAAATACAAGTGTTTCTAGCATGCATGTCAAACTAACAAGATTCAACATCCCTCTACCGCTATCACTACACTCGCATCAATATCACATATCAATTGCTAAAGCAACACAAAAAGGATCATGGACTATGCATGAGCTACATGACATGATAAATAAAGCTATAAAATAAAATAATAAAAAAACTATATGGCAATAATATGCAACTATATGAACTAAACTATCATGAATATGCAACTACATGACACACACACAAATATATTCCTTGACTACCACTCCCAAACTTAAAATCTTCACTGTTCCCAGTGAAGGTTATAGAAAGGAACACAGGGTATACCTACTCATAGAAATCATCATCATCACCCTCAGAGGGTGGAGTGTCAGGAGGCGGATAAGCAGAGTCCTCACCAAAGATGGGCCACTGGATGTGATCTCCAAGGCCTCTGAAAGCAGTCCCAAGTGCTAGGGTGAGCTCCTACGCAAACCTACTCTGCGACTCATACATCGCATCCATCCACCTGGATAGTCTCCTGTACTGGACATCAGCCATCCCTGAACCATCACCTCCCTAGGCTCTAGAAGAACCTGCCTCTCCATGAGCCTCACTTGGCCTAGCCATCGTAGCACCAGCTGCTGGACGTCCTCTTGGAAGACGATATCCCAGACCATGCTCCTCAGGCTCTCCACCCGTCCACTCCTGCATCGCATTTAGCGTCGATGAATCAATAGGAGTGGCAGGCATCTACAGCTGCTCATAAGAAGGCCAGTGGACTCCAACTGCCTTGCACAGCTTGGTGATAACAGAGGCATAAGGGATGTTGTTATGCGTTCTCCTGCTTGAAAACTTCAAAATCCCTTTGTAGATGAACTCACCAAGGTCCACATAAAACTCCTTATTCAAAATCCCCCACAACAACCTGGCTCTCTCAACTGTAACCTCATGTGCATGCGAAGAAGGCAAAATATTAGCACAAATAAAGGCATTCCATGCACGGGCATACTTGTTCATCGCAACAGCTGGAAAAGAACGATACTCATTAGATCCCATCTTAAACTTCCACACCGTGCCCGGATAACAGAGAGTAGCAATAATCAAATCTGAGTCAAAATCTTCAGGAGTTTTCTCGTTCCAATTCTCCTCCTGGGGCTTCCTTTGTCGCTGCCCAATAACACAGCGAATCGCCTCGGGATGATAATCAACAGTAAGCCCACGAATAACAGAGTACCCATTCTTGTCGGCCTTGGCATTCACATAGAACTCGCGAACAACACTCATCGGGACCGCCTCAGGAGACTCGCAAAAAGTGATCCAACCCTTCTCTGTAATCATCGGCAATAACTCACCATCCCTCCCCGATGGCAAAAATCCCCTCTCATTCAGAATCGGCTTAGTCAGAAGCCTATCATACTCCTCCTAAGCAGCCCTATCCACCAATCGGGGTCTCGCAGCAGTACCCCTTGAAGAATCAGCAGTAAGAATGGTGCTGCTGCTATCTACAGTTCGAGATCTCTTTGGGGCCACTAAAACTGAGAATAAGAGTTGTAAAGTTGTGTTTTGTGTGTAGGAAAGGGTTTGTAAGTTGAAAGTATATGAGAGTGTATATGGAGAGGTTGTGTGTATATATAGGGTAGGATTTAGGTTTAGAAATTGATTAGGAGAGGGTTTGTGGCTTGTTTGTAGGAGAAAATTCGTGGGTCAATGGGGTTATGGCTGTGGAATTGTTTTTGTGTTTTATTTTCTGTTTTTTTTAAGGCTGAATTTTTTTTTCAAACAGTAGGTCTCCAGGCGGTCGCCTGGAACCAGCAGGCGGGCGCCTGCCAGTAAGCGGCCGCCTGAAACCTGCAGGCGGGCACCTGGTAGGTTCCTAGAAAAAAAAATTCTGCTTTTATTTTCCTGATTTTTTTGGGTTTTTTGGATAGAGTAATAACTTCTAAAGGTTCCTATAGTCTCACATCTTGGGTTGCCTCCCAAGAAGCGCTTCTTTTACGTCATTAGCTTGACGTATAGTAGTTCGATCTAGTTGATAATAAAACGATACTAACCACTTCCCGGTTTTCCGTGTCCCTATAATAGTGCTTCAAACTCTGACCATTGACTTTGAATGCTTGGCCCAGATTCTTCTAAAAAATTTCCACCGCTCCGTGTGAAAACACAATTTTAACGATAAATGGTTCAGACCACCTTGATTTCAACTTTCCAGGAAAAAGTCGGAGACGAGAGTTGAATAAAAGAACTTGTTGCCCCGACACAAATAACTTAGGAGATAACTTCTTGTCGTGCCACATTTTCACTTTTTCCTTGTACATTTTGTTGTTTTCATACGCTTGTAGTCGAAATTCATCATGTTCATTTAACTGAAACATTCGCTTCTTCCCAGCTGCATCTAGATCAAGGTTTAATTTCTTAAGTGCCCAATAAGCCTTATGCTCAAGCTCCACATGTAAATGACATCCCTTACCATAGACAAGTTGAAACGGGGACATCCCAAGTGGAGTCTTGAATGCTGTTCTATAAGCCCAAACACCTTCATCGAGCTTCAAAGACCAATCTTTCCTTGACAGACAAACAACTTTCTCTAGAATGCACTTGATCTCTCTATTAGACAATTCATCTTGACCATTAGTTTGTGGATGATAGGCAGTAGCAATACGATAATTCACATTGTAGCGTTACATCATAGAAGTAAACTTACGATTGCAGAAATGCGACCCTCTCATCACTTATGATAACTCATGGCGTTCCAAACCTTGTGAATATCTGCTTATGAAGAAAACTCAACACTACCTTTGCATCATTCGTCGGTAGAGCCTTGACTTCTACCCATTTCGAGACATAATCCACTGCCAGCAAGATGTACTGATTATTGCAGAATGAGATAAATGGTCCCATGAAATCGATACCCCAAACATCGAAGACCTCAACTTCAAGCATCACATTTAAAGGCATCTCATCCTTTCTAGTAAGATTCCCAACTCTTTGGGAACGATCACACCTTAAAACGAACTGATGTGCATCCTTAAACAACGTAGACCAGAAAAAACCTGCTTGAAGAATATGAGTTACTGTCTTTTCACCACCATAATATCCACCATAAACTGTGGAATGACAGTCTCGTAATATCCCCTCCGTCTCACAGAATGGGATTCATCTCCTGCTGATCTGGTCATCTCCTTGTCTAAAGAAATATGGTTCATCCCACATGTACCACTTCACCTTATGCATAAACTTCTTCTTTTGAGCCGCATTCATATTAGGAGGCATTATATTGCTGACAAGATAGTTCACAATGTCTGTGAACCATGGCTCTTCCTCCTGAATTGCGAACAACTGCTCATCCGGAAAAGATTCGTTGATCAATGTCTTATAATGTGAAGTAGAATCGGGATTCTCCAGTCTAGAGAGATGGTCAACTACTTGATTTTCAGTACCTTTTCGATCCTTGATCTCTAGCTCAAATTCCTGTAGCAAGAGCACCCAATGAATAAGTCTAGGCTTCGAATCCTTCTTTGAGACCAGATAGCGAATGGCAGCGCGATCAGTGAATACTGTTACCTTTGTCCCAAGTAGATAAGATCGAAATTTTTCGAAACCAAAAACTATATCCAAGAGCTCCTTCTCAGTAGTGGTGTAGTTCATTTGAGCTCCATTAAGTGTCTTACTAGCATAGTAGACCACATGAAAAATATTATTCTTGCGCTGCCCAATAACTGCTCCCACTGCATAATCACTCGCATCGCACATCATCTCAAAAGGTTTTGTTCAATCAGGTGCCGTAATAATTGGTGCAGTTATTAAACTCTTGTTGAGAGTCTCGAATGCTGTCAAACATTCATCATAAAATTTGAAAGGCACATCTTTCTCGAGCAAGTTGCACAATGGCTTAGATATCTTAGAGAAGTCCTTGATGAAACATCGATAAAAACCCGCATGACCAAGAAAACTACGAATTCTTTTAACAGAAATAGGTGGCGGAATATTTTCAATGACTCCCACCATGGCTTTATCTACCTCAAGACCTTTACTAGAGACTTTATGCCCAAGAATGATGCCTTGTTGCACCATAAAGTGACAATTTTCCCAATTGAGCACCAAATTAGTTTCCGCACACCTTTTGAGCACCAAACGAAGATTATTCAAGCATTCATAAAATGAATGTCCAAAGATGGAGAAGTCGTCCATGAACACTTCGACATTATTTCCAATCATATCAGAGAATATTGCCATAATGCATCTCTGAAAAGTGGCAGGTGTACCACTTAAGCCAAAAGAAACTCTGCGAAAAGCAAACGTGCCAAATGGAGAAGTGAAAGTAGTCTTTTCTTGATCTTCTGGTGCAATGCAAATCTGATTGTAACCCGAATAACCATCCAGAAGACAATAAAACTCATGAGCAGCCAACCTATCAAGCATCTGATTAATAAATGGAAGAGGGAAGTGATCCTTTCTCATGGCTTTATTCAACTTTCTGTAGTCCATGCATACCCTCCATCCTGTGACTGTTCGAGTGGGGATGAGCTCGTTCTTTTCATTTGCTACCTGATATGCATGTTGGGATCTTCAGTCGCAGCACCTCCGAAGAAAATAGAATTTTACACCATCTGAAAAGTGCCCGGCTTGATTTCAAAAGTAATGGCTTGAATAGCCGGATGAATGATGCTTGACTAAATGTCATCAATTTTAGGCCGAGAAAAGTCCATAAGAGCTGGATCTGCAGGAACTATACGATCAACCATGATTACCGGTTCTTTGTTTTCACTCTCTTTATCCGAATCTTCAAAATCTATCTTCTCCGGAATATTAAGAACTGAATATGTCTCCTCAGCCGTATCTAGAGTCCTCTTGCGAGTGCGAGAACGTGTTTGCATAAACACTTGTTAGAGTACGTGAAACACAACCGCATACAACAAGTAACAAGTCTTAATCAATGAGTCCTAATGACCACTGATGGCAAGTACATAAACTAACAAATTAACACCGAGTCTCTGGCAGCGGCGCCAAAAACTTGTTTGGCATAAAGCATGTGCTAATAATTCACGCAATTATACGCGTTCGTAAGTAATATAGAATAATTTCTAGTTCATTCCCATAGAGACTCAGACTAATTATGTTTAATTAACACTTACTCACCAATGTATGATTACTTCTCAATGTCAAGACAATAACACTTTAGGTTGATTAACTAATTAATAACTACAAAAATTAAACACTTAAATTGACACTTGAATTAATAATATTAAACTCACATGAGATCATAACTTCATTACTACTTCCTTCAATAGTCATTGGTATTACCCTTAGCATGTAACGGTGATGACATTAATCGAACAACACGAAACTGATAAAAGCCAACTTTTGTTGCACCAGTACCATTCTACCAAGCATCCACAATTAAGATAGAAGTTGAATAGGCATCAATTATATTGAGACCCTATATGTCTACAGAATTTGACAACATAACGATTTAAGCACAAGTTATTCATTATGATTACACATGGAAAGTAAAACGGTTAGAGTTACCCACTAATCATGCATACAATACATGAACCTATGCTAGCATAGCAAGTTCTAAATCTCAAGATTCACTGTCGCTTCACAAGAGATTAACAGGCTATCTTATATGTTAGCGACACACATAAGATGAATAAGCACAACCTATGCTAGATATCATACAATCACCACATACCAAGGTATTAAATAATTAACCAAAGAAATCCTTAGTAAATCCGCTATGACTCCATGATCATGATTGGCCCATGTTAGAACTCATCATCATCATGGGTTCATATGAAAATATGGTAATAACACGATAATATAAACTAATTAAAATACTTATTAAAACCAGAGTACGTCACAAGAGTATTAAGGTTTAAAGTAAAGAAAACTACCATCCACTGTTATAAATAAAAGAATCACAAAATAACATATGCTTCCTCTTCTTCATTGTGGTGTGCTAAAACGGTCTTCTTAATCTTCTCTCCTTGCTCCTTGCTTGCTTGATATTTGTTCTTTGTCGCTTGTTATTGTGAAACGTCTCCCAAGATTGCTTATATAAGAATCCACAAGGAACAGTGCTGTCAGAAGCCCACTAGAAGTCTAATTAGAAAATCCAGAATTAATTATTCCGACCCAGGCAGCCGCCCCAGGTCCCAAGCGGGCGCCTGCACCTCCAGGCAGTCACCTGCACCTCCAGGCGGTCGCCCCACATCCCAGCGGGCGCCTGGACAGCTTCCGGAAAATTCCAATTTCTGGTCCTGATTTTGCTGATTTCTTCGCACAACTCCCCGCAACTGATTCCAAGTACTTCCCTAGGCTTATTTTGATGAAATCCCCCTAAATTCGCAAGTTATACCCTGAAATACAAAAACACTAGAAAAACGCATCAAATACACAAAATACTTGATTTCAAGACATCAATTTAAGCCATTATAAGACGTTCTAAGTGGTATAAAATGCCACTCATCAATGATCAAACCAAAGAGCAGCAAATCAACCCTGTAGGCTGATGATACCTAAATCAGTGGCCGATAGACCTTGATACACGAACTTAGAAATCATAGACAGAAGGCCTTTGCGAATTCCTGCTGAATCAATTACCTGCCCCATATCAGAAGAAACATATGATAGGTGGATATTAGTGTCATTTACTTGTCCATTTGATCCAACTGCTTTAACCCTTTGATTTTTTCCTCTGAAAATATTAAAGACAAACATTTAAGTGAAGTTGTAGCTACAATTGACTCAACAATAGAGAGAAATTTATTACCTAGACAACTACCGTACGAGATCATACACAGAAAATAAATAACAAAACCTCTCTTTTAATCGATCCTATGGGACAAAGAAATTGACAAAAAGGAATAAAGTAAATCACAAATTACAGCAAAAGAAGTCTGTTCTTCATTTATGTCCTGTGATTGCAAAATCTGGAAATGTTAGTTCATGTCAATATGGAGACAAGTGCCGTTTTAGCCATGACGTAGATAGTTTTAAGTCTGAGGTAAAACAACATCCCGGACTAAAATATTTTTCCCAGCCAACTCTTTGTTTTGAGTTTATGTTCCTAAATGCAGAAACCAGTGGATTTGGAGGGAAAATGTCCCTTTTTAAAGGATGAAGGTCCATGCCCTTATGGGATGGCCTGTAGATTTTTTGGTACACATAAATTTGATGCTGGGACCATCAGTACTCGAACAAGGTAATCTGAGACTAACGGACCGAGAAAAGATGTTCAAAAGCTCTTGTGGAAAAATAAAATGAAATTTCCCAAGGCTGATGCCCAACTGAAAATACTCAGACTTTTGGTATAATCATACACTTATAAGCCTATCCTTAGTAAATGCTTTTTATGCAATCATATGTTGTTATTACAATGTGTTGAATGCTTGCTTTTTTTCAATTTACACAACCAGTGAATTTACTTTTGTTACTCACTATAAAGTATCTGATCTTATTTTTAATAGCAAAAATAGGCTAATTTAAAGAAGAAAGATTTGGCAGATGATGAAGAAGAGGATCTTACAGTTTCAGCTGTATCAAATGTTAATGAAGGAAATGGTTGTGTTGGAGTGGATATGAGTATTAGATCCAAATATATCACATAAATAGAAAAGATAAACTAAGAAAAATATGATATTTTACCCCTTCTTTGGAAGAGTTTGGTAAAATGAGACGTATGAGAATTAGCAGAACCACAACCTCCAAATCCTGAGAAGTAAAACGTGAACAAATAAATTAGTGAAAATGTAAACCAGTAGCATTAAAGTCCAAACAAATGAGCGCAACATAACAAAGATATTGGACATTAAAAAAAAGAAGCTAAATTGCATTAGGATGGATATATGGCTCCATAAACAATATTAGTGCATAATTATGTTAGGATGAAGAGCAGATAATTACCTGGAAAAGTAACACAGAGAATGTAGCTCGTCCATGACATGATGTGATTTCTCCTCTTTCCTGCAATACTCGTGACAGGGAGTTTAACATATTAATATGGTTTCACCTAGCATCTGTTATTTAGTTTAATTATTTGACGTATATAGAATCCAAGTAAACTTTATGATATCAAGTTTACAATATATATCCTATATCAGGATTACCTAGCAACGGAATGATCAGTGTCAAATCCAAAAGAACCAACAGAACTTGAAGAAGATCCATGCCTTTGTTTTTTTAACATCTAAACTTAATAGCAGAATAGGAAACAGTTTAGTGGGGGTGGGTGATAACAGTTCAGATTGAACCAGTACTGAGCATCAAAGCGGATATGAAAGACATCAACCTGGTTGGCCACTTTGATTTGATAGTTAGTTCAGTATACATATACATGCTACTGACCAAAATATTTTCTACTACCCTAGAACTCATTGATCAAATTTGAAGTCTTGAGGTTATCTTATTAACAACTGGGTTAACATTTTAATCATCATTATTTTTTATTGTACTGCATTTCAACATTTTTAAACAATGAAATGTTATATAAATTGAATTGGTAAATAGCAATAATAGGCTATTTAGTCATATTTTTCACCAAGTAATTATTGTGTTTGTTTGTAATTATGTTATTTAATAATAAATGTTGAACCACGATCACCATCCAACTATAAGAAACGGACCTTTAGGTTTCTGTCTAGTCAGTTCTAATTTGGGTTTGAGACTTATAAAAACAGTTATAATTTAGTTAGGTTGTCGGTCCACCTGGACCTTGATCAACCCAAAGAAGTATTAAGGGTAAAGGAAACTAACGTGTAGTATCAGCTGGAAAGATGCCACCGTGCAGTTGAACTACCCAAACGATCAACTGCTCCACCATGACCTATTCCATAAGCCTTTGTTCATATGTACGTTCATCTTTACTTAGGTTTCCCCCAAAACGCTGCCAACATTAAAACTCCTCTCCAACACTCTCAATCTCAACCTTAGACCTCAACCGATGTCTGCAAGCATTAACACATCCAAATAAATTACTAGAACCATTTGCAGTGACATATGTACCACTATATTGTACCATATACACTATGCTAAATGTATAGTAAACCAACATTTTACCTTAATTCCTAACAAAAGTATACAACATTACTCCCCCTCATCCACAACTATCTGTCAAGCTGCACTTCTCAACATAAACATACATGATATATAGGGTAATCTTATACACAAGTACAATTCTATTACAATACAAATCACATACATAAGGCAATTATAACTAACACAAAAAAGGCAAAAAAAAATATCCTTTTAATAAATAAATAATACATGATAAAAATAATTAAAAAATAGAAAACCTACTTCTTTAAAGGAAATAAGTAAAAACTTTCAAAGTCATGTTGATCAAGTCGCAACAGGAGTATCTTTAGTTGATGTTCCAAGATCGAATCAAAACGTTGGTTTACACGCTTACTACATCCAGTAACAATGCTTCTTTCTCTTATTTGTCACTAAACCCCCAAAAAACAGAACATAAAACCTCCAAAAACCAAGCAAACTATTTCGTTTATTTGTCACCAAACCCCCAATATAGAACATAAAACCCCCAAAAAAAACAAGCATGTTTCTTATATATATCCACAAAAGAAAAGATGTAAAAAGGAGAATATACCTCCAGAAAAGCTCTAAGATCTAAAGATCTGTGAACCTACAGATGCTCCAAAACCTTGAAGTTCAAAATGTCTTTTCAAGCTCCAAATCCTGTACTTAAATATATGTTACTAGTTTGAAGCTCAATTTGAAGCTCCAAAACTTGAATTTGAATTGGGGCTTAAATTAGGGTTTATGCGACAGGAGGGAAAGAGATGAGTGAGTGAGATTTTTAAGGTACGAGAGAACGAGGGGAAAGATGAGAGAGAGATGAGTGATGAAAGAGAGAAGAGAGATGAGAGAGAGATGAGTGATGAAATAGACGGTGAGAGAGATGATGATAGCGGGAGATAGGAGAGAAAGAGGGGAAAGAGTTGAGAGATATTTTAGAAAAGGGGGGAATAAATTTTTTTTGTTAAAATTAAGGGGGGAAGTGTACAGAAACAGAAATAGGGGGGAAAGATAAGTAAATTTTTATTTTTTTAAAAGTGGTCGTAGACAACAGTTAATAAAATTAGCCGATGTCAAAGTTCAAAACTTATATTTGGCCTTTTTTATATTTGAACATAGACAACGTTTGGTATGGAAAACCGATATCAGTATTTCTATTCAACATGGATTATTGATAAACCGATGTTAAACAGACTTTTAACATCGGGTGTATTAGATGCCGATGTCTAAGCACCGATGTCGTATGCACTATTTCTAGTAGTGTATGTGCTTGACATCAGTGATCCTTAAAGTTCACTGACTCAGATTCTTTTACTTTTATGGTTTACTTGTTTGTGTTTCAGGTTCTCTAGTTTTTATTGCAATGGGAGAACCAGTAGCACCAATGAAAGCGTTGATGGATTTTTCTCAACCAAAGATCAATGATATTTAATCTAGCATTGTCAGGCCAGTTATCGCAGCTAATATCTTTTAGATCAAGCCTGGTCTAATTCAATGGGTACATAATTCAGTCTAGTTTGGGGGTTCTCCAACGGAAGATCCAAATATGAACATTAGGGATATCATAAAGATATGCGACACCTTCATGTTCAATGGTGTGTCTGAGGATGCTGTGAAACTGAGACTGTTCCCATTCTCTCTGAGGGACAAGGCTAAGAGCTGGTTACACTCTCTACCAGCTAGTTCGATTACTACTTGGAAGGATCTTTCTCAGAAGTTTCTTACTAAATTCTTCCCTATGGCGAAGACAACTGCACTCAGGAATGCTCTTACTCATTTTGCGCAGTAATCGGGAGAAACTCTATGTGAAGTTTGAGAGTGCTACAAGGAGATGCTTAGGAAGTGTCCTCATCATGGCATGCTTGATTGGATGATCATTAATTGTTTTTATAATGGTTTAGGAGCACAGTCTAGACCCGTGCTCGATGCAGCATCAGGTGGAGTGCTATGGGCTAAAAGCTATGAGGAAGCTTATGAGCTGATCGAGTTGATGGTTGTAAATGAATATCAGTACCCAATCCAGAGATTTCCATAGGGCATGGTAGCAGGAGTTCTTAAAATGGATACAGCTACGGCTATCACTGCTCAACTAAAGGCATTGTCTATTAAGATCAATTTTCTGGCTAACTATGGTGTTAATCAGATAACCAGAATTTGTGAGCTGTGTGCAGGTTCGCATGCGATAGAGCAATGTGCTATTTCTAGTGAATCAGCTCGGTTTGTGAGCAACTTTCATAGATCGCATCAACCAGTTCCAGACACTTATCATCTTGAAAACTGGAATCATCCTAACTTCAGCTGGAGCAACAATCAGAATGCGATGGAACAGTTGTTCCAGCAGTTTGGAAAAAAGCAATTCAATCCTCTTGGTTTTGAGGAGCAATATGTACCAAGACTACAACTCCAACTTCAAAAATAAACTCATGAAGGTGCAGGTCTATCTTCGAATGAAAAATCTGAATTGGAGGAGTTGCGGCTTATGTACAAAAACCAAGCTCTTATATGCCAAAGC